>NC_043962.1:20790110-20932610 GCF_902148855.1 Sphaeramia orbicularis
AATAAAACACTCAGTTGAGGCATTTTCTAGTTTAACCCATAAAGACCCAGCACTACTTTTGTGGTATTTCCCAAATGATTTTTTTTTTCTCTATATTTAACATTTCTTGAGGGATAAGTCACCATTTGTTATGAAATAACCCTCTATATTATGCATTTTTCCAGTGAAAATCAGGTATTTTCAAATATTTAATTTGCTGATCATGTTGATGTTGATGAAAGCTGAGATTAAACTTGATTATTATACCACAAAAGACAAAAAACTGAAGAAAAAGTGACATTTTCAGTCAAATGTAACCTTAATTGAACATAAAACAAGTGTCTACGATGGCTGTTATTTATCAAACTCCATGGGTTTTACTGGTGAATTAGTACTGTAGAAGATGACGGTGTTTCCACGTTCACTACGGAGCCTATGAACGTCCATGAAATGATGATGATGATGACCATGAAAAGACGACAAACTGTATTTTACACCAATTATTTCCATGTATTGATAAGATTAGTGGATTAACAGGTATTTTACACTTTAGATCAGTAGAGGGTTTTGGTCGCTAGTGGATGTTTGGGTCTTTATGGGTTAAATCATGGTCTTTTTGCATAGGTATAAATACATATATGCTAATGTATATGTACAGATGTATTGTAATCATGAAGTCTGTCTGAACTCAAAAGCTGAAAAACTGATATAACAATAATATAATACATAGTCTACACAATAAAGTCGCCACTTGGATTTTAGAAAGCAAATTATTTAACCTTAACTGATGCAGTGAGCAGCTTTGTATTTCTCAAACAACTACAGTATGTTGGAAGACATGTCTTTTAGCGCAGTAGAATTCATGGCCATGCTTAATAGTGACAATTATCCACACATACAGTATAAAACAAACTCAAGGGAATTGAATTAACAGCTGTGCAGCCGAAAGAAAACCCCCTATCCATGAGGCTAATTGTAAAAAATGGCGTCAGTTTGCAAGAGAGCATAAAGATTGAACTTCAGCGCAGTGGACATAAGTGAGAGTGAGTTTCCCCGAGTGACTGGCATATCAGGTTGAGTGCCCACAGCATAAGCCTGTGGGGGCAGTGTTATGATCTGTGGTTACTTCAGTTGGTCAGGTCTAGATTCAGCCCTGTTAAGTGTCCACAAGTGAGGTGGGCTGACTACAGTGAATGACAAGATCTTTCCATCAATGGAAATTTCTCTTTCCTGATGAGACAGGTGTATTCCAAGATGACAATGCCAGGATTAATCAGCCTCAAATTGTGAAAGAGTGGTTCAGGGTGCATGAGACATAATTTTCACACGTGGATTGGTTGTCAGAGTCCAGACCTTGACCCTGTTGAGATTTTTTTGTGATGTACTGGAGAAAACTACATAGCATCTGAATACATCTGAGTCTCCAGTAATCAACAGAAGATCTTGGCAAAAAAAAATTATGCAACTCTGAATGGAACTAAATGTTGTGAAATTACACTGTCATGACGGAGAGAATGAACAGACTCAAACGCACGGCACTGAAGGGAATAAAGGTGATTTATTAACATGAAACAAAACATGAGAACAAAAAACAAAACCTGATGAAGAAACTGAGTCCACAGTGACTAGAGTCCAGATTATGGAGAAGAGGTGAATGAAACCAGAGTCCAGTCTGTGGGTGATTCTATGGAGGGATGTGGAGGTCTGTGGTGGAGTGGCAGCTGCAGCAGAATGTTCCAGCTCCTTCTTCTTCTTGGTTTTTTTAAACAGCGGTTGCAAACTTTAGTAATGCATTTCTGCCACCCTCCTGATGTGCATGATCTTCATGGCTTACATGCTATATCAATACAAATAACATTGTTTTAAATGTGAAAAAAAAATCCTCATATTCTGTTACTAATCTCAGTTGCTTTTAAAAACTCAAAAAGATATTTAGTTACTCTATGTTCTGAAGATGTGCTTAGAATATCTTTTATATCGAATGATTCTCCCATGTCCTCTAGATTCCTCTTCATCTTACTTCTTTCCCTTTTGTATATTATGCAGTTCATAAGAATGTGTTCTACGGTCTCAGAAACATTACAGCAGTCACATTTTCCTGTTTCATGTTTTCCTGTTAAGAATAGTGTGTTATTTAATCCAGTGTGTTCTAATCAGCACTGCACCTGGGCAGAGGAGCTGCTTAAATAGGCTCCTAATGGAGATCTGACTCAGGTGCGGTGCTAGCAGGTGAAGACAGTTAGTTTGAGGGAGGGGTCTTTGGCAACACAGGATTGCACCATGACATACACAAGTTTATAAACATAATGCTACATTGAATGTGTGCCATAATCAAAGTTATAGGGGGGTTAACAAAATGTGACTTTTTTTTGACCAGGCAGAGACAGCTTTCCATAAAAATAATACAGACTCATTAAACCGGAAAAAAGATAAGGGCCAAATAAAGACATTGTGAGCAAAAAGTAGTATAATTTTACAGGATTTCCTGCCACATGTGCCAACAAAGATGACGGAGCTGATAATAGTGGAGGAACATCTTGATTGTACTCACCTTTGTCCTCAAAAACATCCTAGATTGCGCCACAAGTTCAAGCATGAAAGAGCTTTGTATGTGCATGTATGAGTCATATCTAGACTTCTCACACATTAGGCTCCATTCATTTCACATTACAAAAGTTAAGCACATGAGGAGTTTCAAAATGAGTTTAAACCAAATGATGTCACCAGAATGTGACATTGCTTTGTTGATCTGCTTATTTTACAGGCAACTACTTGCCCAATTTGGTGCAGCTCAAAATGAATAACAGCATTATACTGTCAGTAAGGTAAGTGTAAGAGGCATAATAGACATGTTTTTTTTTTTTTTTTGCTGACACTTTTGTATTCCCGTTTAAGTAGCATGTTTCTGGAATCATACACACACATATTATGGACTATTGACAGTGAACATGATATACAACCAAAAATTTTTTTTTAAATTATTATTTTTTTGTTTTTTGTATTGTCACAGTCTATTTCTTTTTCTTTTTTTTCCTTTTACCTTATTTTTATTGTTTGATTTCTGTACATTACAAAACAAACATAAGGGACATTTGAGATACATTGACCATAATAAACCTTTGTGACTAACAATTGTTTTTAGTAATGTGACGCTGAAATGAAAATTGTCCATTCTTCCATTTATCATGACACTGTTCTTCTTGAGTCCTCAATCTATGGGTCAGAATCTCCACCTCAAATATTCCATTCACTATTTGTAGCCAGTTGTTAGTTGTGGGTGGTTCTAATCTGCACCATTTTTTGGTAATAGCCTTTTTACAGGCTGCTAATCGTATTTTAAACAAATATCTATCATTTTTTCTTACATTAATACCAATAATACATCTGTCACTGCCTATTTCATTCAAAATTAGCAAGCAAGTTCAGGTGTTACCATTAAGTGAACTACTTGATCCAAAGCATTAAAGGACCCATGAACATTTCATACGTAGCTATCTAGAAGACAGTCTTTAGTGACAGGTCAGAGAAGCCATTACAGAGGCAATGTAGTGATTTTAAAAATACAAAGGTCAGTGTATGTATAATGAGAACTATTCAGACTGTGTAAAATGTCTTCCGTTGCTCTGGGGGGAGCGCTAAAAAGTCTGAGAAAATAACAGTGGTCATGATGATGTAGTCTTGAGAAAACAAATTATAAAAGCCAATCTTTCATGGAAATTGAATGGCCTGGAAATTTACCAGGCAGTTAAGCTCTAATGGAATATGCAATTGACTGATATTCCTGGCTTGACTGTTTTTGGACTGAAAATCAAAATACTACATGGGCGTCTGCAAGGCCTGCATTTCTATATAGGTGCCAAATTAAATTTCTGGAATCCCAAGTGTAGAGTCATGTTGCTGCTTGTAAACCAAACAAAAAATCTGTTTCTCAGTGCAGTCCGAGAGATAGATGTGTACATGCAGAAAAAGTATCAAACAGGGATTTGTGGCATATTAGCAATCACATTTATCCACTTGGATTATCCTGGAAAAAGACAAGCTACAGACACAACCTCTGGTGAATTGACCTATCAGTTTGATTGAAACCACAGCTGTGTCATCAGAATCAGTTCATGAATTGCCTGGAAGGGACACACACTGTAAATTGTACTTATATCAGGAGATACAAGGAAATGTTACCTAAGAAACTGCAGAGG
Source organism: Sphaeramia orbicularis (assembly GCF_902148855.1). Lineage (NCBI taxonomy): Eukaryota > Metazoa > Chordata > Actinopteri > Kurtiformes > Apogonidae > Sphaeramia > Sphaeramia orbicularis. Next base: position 20,794,286 of record NC_043962.1, read on the forward strand.
AATATGAGAGGACAAACAGACAGATAGGGAGCTGTCTACTCCACCCTAAAAGTAGCAGAGCAGAGCCAGCCGGATGTGAACTGCCTCTGATAGCATTTCCTGCTCTGGGATGTGGGAGCTGTAGTGAAGAGGGTGTTACAGGGTTGTAGATAGACTAAGTGAAACTCTGCTGGAAGAATCAGAACAACGGTATGCTTTAGAGACAAGTGGAAAGACGCCTGCATATTTGGGGTGAGAAATAAATGAATGTCCAAACTCAGTAGCCAAGCGGCTGGAGATCCTTTCCAGTGATTCATGGTGTATGTATCCCCATTTTCTTCTCTCAAAGTTGTTTTGTTTTGCATCCTTAGAGACCTTGGAACCACCCTTTCCCACCTGCAGGTGCTTTCGGTGTCTCAGTGCTGCTTACAAGACCTAGATGGCATTTCTACACTGTCATCTCTGAGGGTACAACCAACTGGTTTCTACTAAATCTACTAAGAAACAGTTGAACAAAATCAGATTAGAAGCCACATTTGTTATTCCACTAGAGTTCTAAATTCTAATGTAGTATATCAATATCCACTGTATTTATGTAATGTGACTGTTCAGTAAATGTGTAATAGTTTTTTTTATTTTTGACATGTTGCTGTCTGTCTGCTTACAAATACATCCTTTCTCTGTTTCAGGAGTTGTATGCAGCCTATAACAGTGTGTCAGATCTGAGTCAGATTAGTATGTTGGAGAATCTGCAACTGTTAGATCTTGAAGGAAACAATGTCAGTGATCTGGTCCAGGTTCAATATCTGGGGCTGTGTAGTAAGCTCCACACACTTACCCTGGAGGGAAACCCTGTGTCTGTGCATCCAAACCCCTCTGCCCCACAGGTAGGGAAAATACCCTCAGGTCATGTTTAACAATATATATTTGCTCTCATTTAGCAGTCACATCTTTTGGTCTTTTTCAGAGTTATTTATTTGAGACCTTAAGGATGGCCGAACTGTTGCAGATTATGCTACCTTCCGAACAAGATATGAAAACAGAACTTTTGATGAACACTGATTTTCTGTGAATGACTAATTTACATTTAGCAGAGCCTCTTATCCAGATCAACATACTACACAACAGTTGAAAACTTGGTCAGCGCCACATAAACCAACCACAAAAGGTAGATAACAACCTGGTTTTAACCACATAGAGAACTGAAGCACGATGAAGGTTGAGCATGTAGCTGGTCTGGGTGAATCTGAAAAGCAAGTGTTTAGTGGATGTTAAAGAACCTTATGTAACGTTCAGTTTAAATGTAAGCGTTGTTCTACTGTTGGCTGTCTTTATTGTGCTTAGCAGGCTGTCAGCCCTCATGGCTTTGTCAGATAATGACCAGAATGTAATTAGCATCAGCAGGTAGACATGAAAGTATCTTTGTGATCTCACCGCTCCGCATCTGGGTCTTCAGCATACAAGACAGGACTAAAGGAGAGCAGGTGATAATGGAATTATCAAACAGAAACATAACTGATGGACACCTTTGGGTAGATATCATGACAAAATCTGGATATTACATTATTCATTTGATGTAAATGTTCCATGCATGAGGCAGTTCTCCAGTGCTCCATTCATTGACTATATACTGCATTTCCACCTTCCGCTGATTCACGACACAGTGTTCTGTGAGTTTTTTGGGCCGCTGTGAATGTGTTTATTTACACCCACCAGCAGAGCATTAATTAGGAAACTAGGGCAATGAGGGAAGATGCTGAGCTGAATATGCATTAGGCCTGTGCTTTGTAGTGACTGAAGGGTGGTTGGTTTGCTCTCTTGCCAAACTATCAGTCTTGCTCACACACAGACACGCACACACATACACATCCACTCACTTCCTGTCACACGGCCCTTCTTCTACTCCTCTTTTCTCTTTCGTTTCCTCCTTGCCAGCCCTTCTCTCTTTTTCATTCATTGCATCTGTGTGGTTTGGTGTGGGGCAGGAGAGCCCAACTCTAATTTGATTGCTCTGTAGCTCAGTGATTTACTTCACTTTCGCTCCCTCTCTCCGGTGTCTTTCTCAGCGCAGATTATATACCAGACCTCACTGCAAAGTACTTCAGAGATTTTAGTAGCACTGTTTATTAACCCTCACTGTTTTATGTGTTATGTCTCCATGTTGTGATGTCAGATGCTGCAACTTCTGCCAGTCACCATCATCATTAAGTACAAAATATACATTATTTTAAGATTTATTATCTTATTGAAATAACAATTAGGAACTATTTACCCCACCCCACTTTTGAACAGAAAGTATATATGACTGTTGAGACCCACTAACACATTATTTTAACCCTATAATGCCAGACATATCATATTTTATACATGAGTTTAGAAGCCCTTTTTTCTTGAAAATCTGATGTATACAATTAGATACATGGAATACATGGATATTCCACCAGGTGGTGGAATTCATTCACCAAAGGCCTTTCCAGTGACACTACAAGATTTTCAATGAGGAAGGAGGCAGAACTTTGCCAATTTTGAAAAGGAATTACCAATTTGTTAGACATGTTTGTGCTATATTATGTTTTTGTTTGTTCAAAAATAATAATATTTGAGCATTGAGACCCGATGTATTAGATATGATACAAAATTGAAACTCATACATGGAAATTGATATTTGAAAAAAATTTTTTTTTGGTTGTTCAGAAGGACCAATAAAGGCTCCAGTCTCAAGGAACTGGAATTTTCTGTCAATTATTTAATGGTTCGGGCTTTACAGGATTAAAAAGACAAAAAGGCAGATTCAGGGAAATACAAGTATAACTTTTTTTCAAGTATTAGGAAAACAACTTAACTAAGGGACAGGAATATGTACAGTATGCCAATAGGTCATTTTAAGTTTATTAACTGAAGCATAAGGAGTAATTAGTCTTTCACAAATTACTCTGGCTCAAGTAACTTTCCCTCTGTCAAAGTATGAAACCTGATAGTTGAAACAGAGTTTCTCATGCTTTGGTGAGTGGGGGTGTGAAGTGAAAGAGTTTACAGTCATAGTGTAGTACATGCTTTCATTGCTTCTTTTCCTTTTGCTAAAATCTGGCTGAACACTCCCTTTCTCACTGTGTCTCTCTTTCATCTGTTTTCTTCCTCCTTCCCAGACGGCAGACTATAGTTATCGAGCTGCAGTGAGGGAGTTGGTCCCTCAGCTGCGTTACCTAGACAATACAAGGGTGGAGGAGGACGGGCTGAGCAGCAGTACCACCAAGGGAGAAGACTGGGCCATTCTCCGAAACTCCATCATTGACTGCAACTCCTTTCAGATTGCTACAGAAGACAGTCTGTATCTGTACATGTTGGTTTGAGTTGGACAACACAGACCAGTACATTACAACTGGGCTTCTTATGGGCGCTCACTTTTGTCTTCACAGGCGAGACAGCATATCCTTTTAGCAGACCGTCTACAGCCAGACGCCCTACTTCTAGCCTCTCCTGTGTCCGGCCCCTCTCATCAGTCGGCTCCAGACCCCATACAGGCTCTAGACCCATGTCGGCAAACAGGGTTGGAATTTTCTCCCCTCCTGGGTCCAGACCTGGTTCTGCAAACTCTGACATAGCAGCACTGGAAGGAGATACCAGCACACTGACACATGGTTGGGAGCTTGTCCCTGTTGTTGCTGCTTGATTTAATAACTAAGCTAATCATAGAACCTACTTCAATGTCAATATAATGTGAAATATTTTGTTTTTTTGTGGTAACTCCACTCTATTGTAGAGATAAAAGTATTCTCAGCAGCATCCTTTATTCAACAGTGACACCAAGAGGACTTTGGTGTGTGTTAGCGTACTTAATCTTTTGTAATGTGTTTCTTTTTAAGGAGCTGGTAAGATCCTATTCTGTGGAAATCCTGTCCAGGCTATTCGAGCAAGGCGGGAAAAATTGAGGGTATGAGAAGATGTATTAGAAGTTAATGTTCATGAAATATCAAACTGACCTGCACCATTCACCAGTTGTCAGTTGTTTCCTATAGTCTGTTTCATGAGTTGAAAGGGACTTTGAGCAGTATGGGCTTTGACAGGCCTTTATGGCTGTCTAGCATAACCATCTTATCGCTTTAATGTCAGTATAAAGAGAATGGACTAATTGTTAGCAGGAGGGCAGAAACCGGAGAGGACAGGAGCAGTGGTAGAAGGATAAAGGTGATGGAGATGTGTAAAGGCTACCGCAGTGTCAGAGGGACTTGACAGATGGGGCTCTCACCGCCAACACCATGTGATCTGTCATACCAGCATACGCACCGCTGCTGTCACTCTCTGTCTTCCTCTTCCCTTCCCTTCCCTTCTTGTTCGCTCTGCCCCCTTGTATTTGCACTGTCTACACATCTATCCATCACTGATGCTATCATCTCCGAGGCCTTTGTTCTTTAATGCTACCTTACAGCCTCTCCTTCCCCTTACGCTCAGTATGTCCTGTCTCATAGACTGCGCCTACCATGTCTACCTTTACACCCCGTGACCTGCCCATTCATGTACCGGAACACACATACGACCTTGAGGAACCTGATGTGGGAGAGCGTTGTGATGTGTTTGCTGAACTCAGAGCTTGGAGGGACCAGCACAGCAAGTACCTACTCCTTATGCATTCTTTCACTGTTCCTTTTGACTCAAGTCTTAACCCTGTAAAGCCTGAACCATTAAAACATGGACAGAAAATTTCAGTTCTTTGAAACTGGAGCATTTATAGGTCCTTCTGAACAACCAAAAAATTTGTTTTCAAATATCAATTTTCATGTATAAGTTTCAAATTTGTATCATATTTGATACATCAGGTGTCAATGCTCAAATATTATTTTTGAACAAATAAAAACATAATATAACACAAACATGTCTAACAAATTGGTAATTCCTTTTCGTAATTGGCAAAGTTCTGCCGCCTGACAATCTTGTAGTGTCACTGAAAAGTCCTCTGGTGAATGAATTCCTCCTCCCTGGTTGATTATCTGTGTATTGCATGTATCTAATTGTATACATCAGATTTTTCAAGAAAAAAATATCACACTGATCATGTAGAAGGCTTCAAAACTCATGTATCAAATATGATACATTTGGCATTATACGGTTAAACCATAAGCACAAACTGAGACTGATTTTACCACAACTTTACAATATGAAAATGTACATCTACTGTCAGAATTTCCAGCTTGCAATTCATGTGCATTTTGACGCTGTTTACCCATCATGATCCAAAAATCTCTTAACAGCCATACTATGTCTTCCTATGCTCAGACCAAGTGGAATAAACTAAATATCATTCCTCCATTGCCTTGTTTTTCAGGTGTCTCCAAGCCATAGAGATGGAAAAATGCCCACAGGTATTGACTATTCATCACGATGACGTAGAAGAGGAAGAAGATAGTGAGCAGGATGATAATGAACAGGAGGATGAGGATGAAAAAAGCTCTGATGGTATGAGAGCTGACAGTTCTGATGAAGAACATGAGGAAGAGAAGCATAGCAACAGCCGACATACTGCTTCACCAGATTCCTCATTCCATTCTCTTTCCCCAGGTGAATACCCACTGAACGAACAAACTTTGTCTATAAAAAGCTGAGGAACGGAGAAAATGAATAACGATGCGATAATAATGAATCCACAATAGAATATACATTAAAAATAAAGATAAATTAAGTGTAGTGACTGCTACTGAACCCTTTGTGATGCCAATTCTAAACTGAACCTGATGTTGCTTAACTCGTTTCTGTTTTTAGACATGAATTACAAAGACGCTTTATTCTCTGACGTGTCTCAACCGTGCCTGGAGACCACGCTGTCCCCCTCACCCCCTCTCCATGCCACAGCAGTCAGCGCTGATCGGAAACCACCAGGGATTAGGGCACGCAGGCTCCGACTCAGCCGGGGCAATGCAGAGATCTTACCTGACTCTGGCAGAATAAGGCGCCCTCTTGAGGCAGGTACCACCACAACAGCTGAGAATCTGCCATCACAGAGGATCCAGCAGGTTACCAACACCAAAGTGTCACCGCTGTCAGTGTCTGCACACATACCCTGCCCACCTCTAGCAAGTGTTGCAGGTGAAGGGCAGATGAATTCACGGTATGACATCACTAAGAATTGTTTTATATACAACTCTGCTTTGCTCATATTCACACTGTACTCTGTCTAAATGTGATTGATTTAATTCTGCTGATCTTTATAATAATTGGATTTAATTTAACCCATAAAGACCCAAACATCCACTATCAAACAAAACCACCTACTGATATAACTGTTTAATACCTGTGGATCCACTTATCCTATTAATATATGTCAATAATTGGTGTAAAATATAGTTATTCGTCTTTTCATGGCCATCAGATATGGCCCATTTGGATGCTCAGAGGCTCTGTAGTGATCGTGGAAACACTGTCACCTACTGTGACATTGATTCACCAGTAAAACCCATGGAGTTTTATTAATGACGTTGAATGGAGACATTTGTTTTATGTTCAGTTAATGATACCTTTGCTGAAAAAAGTCACTTTTTCTTCTGTTTTCTCTGTTTTGAAATAATAACCTTTAAACTTTTTACTGAGTTTTCATGAACACCAAAATTAAATATAAAAAATTAGATACAGGAAAATACATAATTTACAGTGGAAAATACAAAAAACATAGATTAGTCTAATAATAAATGGTGCTAATTCTCTTAAGAAAGGTTAACTAGAGAGAAAAATTCATTTGGGAACTGACACAAATGTAGCACTGGGTCTTTATGAATTAAACTTAGTCAATTCTAAAAAAAAAAAAAAAAAAAAAGTTGCGACTTGTGAAAATGTGACTTTCTAATGACTGAGTGGCATGTATTGAGTATAATGTTTGAAAAACCCTAAACTAAGAAAAATATCCCCTGTGTTTCAGTGTGGTGAAGGACTTATCCTGTGTACAGTCTGTCAGAGGACATCAGACATCCAAACTCCAAGAGAGACCATTGATTTCTCGACCTCACACGGCTAGGGCAGCTCTACAGAAACATCACCAGCACCACTCTTTACAACCCTGCAGAGGGAGCTCACAGCCTGACTGACACCAGCGCAGGATGTCTGTTTCAAACCCTTAAAAAAAAACAAAAAAAACTTGAGGCAGTATGGTCAAGGTGATAATAATTCCTCAGTTTCACTTTCAACATGATTTCCACACTGCTCTGTGGTTTGATATATGTTTTATCCTGTGTACTGGTGAAGATGCAGTAGATATTGAAAGTATTTTGGCGTAATGTGAAGATTTCTAAACCTAATAACATGCAGCTAATTCATGTTCATGTATAAATATGCCTCTAAATCTGCTGAATTGTTTTTGTGGTGGTTGTTTGACCTGATAAAACACACAGTAGATGTAATTAATCAAACTCTTAAAAAAATAAAACTTGAGGCAATATGGCCTCAGTTTCACTTTCAACATGATTTCCACACTGCTCTGTCGCTTGATACATGTTTCATCCTGTGTACTGGTAAAGATGCAGTAGATACTGAAAGTATTTTGGCGTAATGTGAAGATTTCTAAACTTAATAACATGCAGCTAATTCACGTTCATGTATGATTATGCCTCTAAATCTGCTGAATTGTTTTTGTGGTGGTTGTTTGACCTGATAAAACACACAGTAGATGTAATTAATGCCTCATTTTGTAATTTCTCAGGTTGAAATATTGAGTAACTTTTGTGACAAAAACAAAAATACAAATATTTTTAGTGTTATTAATTTCAATATTTGTGAAATGCTTATTTTAGTAAAAGGGTTCTTATTCAAACATCTGCTGATATTGACACTGTAATAATCATATTCTACCACTTGAGGGCAGTGTTTTTAAATAATCAGTCAAATCAGTTTATCACATGAACTATTCAGAGGAATATACCTACCCAACACTTTAACCCTTTCATGCATGAATTATGAGAACCTTAGTGAGTGAGAGGGTTTTTATTCCTTTTAGGCATGAAAAAAACAATGTGATAGATTTATTTATTTTTTTTTTTTTTTTAATTGAACCTATTTTTTAATGGAGTTACAAAAGTGTCCACTCATCTGGACACCATGTGTTTAATTTTTGAAGCAAAGAAACATAAATTTAAAACAGTATATCAGAAAGTGATATACTGTGTGAAAACTACGAAATAAAAACATTTTTGATGCAGCTAATTTGATGTTTTCTCACATTTTATCATACTCCAATACTAGTTATTACTCACTTCATGGAGATAATATGCAAAAAAAAAAAAAAAAATCCTTTTTGTTTAAGAAAACTGTTAATTACAGTTTAATAACAATTGGCAGTTAGTTTACACTCAATCATGTCACTGCAGATCAGGTTTACTAAGAACATAAAGTTACAGTAATTGTATGAATTACAGTTTATGGGATGGTGCATAAGCGTCCACCATGTTGGCTGATATGCCTAACCCTAACTACAACAACAAAACCCATGAATACACATGAGAACAGCTGTAGAATAACTGTCCACTGTAGTGACCACTATGCATGAAAGGGTTAAAGTTCAAGATTTACAGCCTGTGGTCCTTTTCATGCCTGTTCAACCACAGAATATTAAAATGTAATAACATTAACAACACAGTATTTGGCCTTGTATAGTAAATTACAAATACATGACATATACAGTATGTAATTATTCCTCCAACTGCCTGTAACTGTCACACTGTTGTTCTTTCTGCCATTTGGACCACCACTTAAATCTTTCTGTCTTTTTTTATTGCTACCCAACATTAATAAACACATAAACCCTTCACTCTATTAATAAACCATTAATGTCAAATCTTAGTCTGTTTGCACCATTATAAATCCACTGCTCCAGCTTCTCTCTTTTTTGTTACGTCTATGGTCTTAGTTGAGGAATATATGATTTTGCTGCTATTCTATTAGGATAATAAACTCATTTGAGGACACTTTATATATTTCTATTTTTCAGTTCTATTCACAGAAACAGAATGTTTATACTGTTTCCATGAACTACAAAGATCGATATACATACGTAAAAAAAAAAAAAGGAATGTTTGTTGTACATTTGTATATTAAAGGCGTAGACGGCCACTCAACCATAACAACTATTATGTAACTTCTCAATGTATCCTATGTACATATCTCGCCTTCAGTTTTTCTATCACGTGGATTCTTTATTTGGGGATTATGTTTCCTCTGTTACTACCTGTCTGGTGTTTTTAGCTACATTCCGCCAGTGGGACTATTACTTCTCAAAACAGATTGGAGGAGAATGGAATGGAAGGAGAGGCCTCCTTTAGGGTGGGAAAATGGGAAAGTGTCCACCTTTTTTCTCAGAATAGTCTTGTAATTACTGTGAAAGGTATCATTTCCACAGCTGGTCAGGAACACGGGACCTGATGTCGCCTATGAGAAGCTTTCTTCCACTTTCTAGTCATTACCACATCCTATGATGAACAATGATGGCCTTGTTTTTTTGCTTTTTACTTTACAGTATTTGGGTTGTCGTTATTGCACTGAAGTCCTATTGTGTCACAAAGTTGTTTAGTGAAATCTGAACCAAGGAGTTACATTACCAAGACAAATATTCCATGTCAGTCTATCTGTCAACACATGGAATGCACAAATACAATAGCATAAATTTTACACAAATGTATCCTGCCAAGATCTAACACCATGTCAGGTAGGTAGTTACAACCAACAGAAGTCTCCAATTAAACTGCCAGAATCAGGATTTCAGCATCAAGTTTTCATGAACCTACACCAGTGTGTCAAGACTGTGATTGTAGTTACCAAAATGGGCGTAAATGTTACACTCCAAAGCTTTGTGATAAAGCCCACATTAACATAACCCTTTGAAGGGGAATGCATTTTTCATTTAATTGTCATAGGAAACATCCTTCTTGTTTTGACTTGACACCTGCTGTCAGGTGTTGCACTTGGAAAATACCTTAAATATGAGTTCAGACAAGCCCGGGAGAAGCTGTTTGTACAGTATGTAAGAGTACAGGATCCTGCTGGGAGTAACATTCCATTCACTGTGAAGTGTTGTAGCAACATAAGTCATTTTATGTTGACATCTTAACAACCTAATGCAGACATGTAATCAATAACGGCAAACACTATAATCATTATTACTCTTTTTTTTTTTTTTTCAGATTTTTATTTAGAAATATTGAGAAGATTTCAGCATACATTGAAATTACATTGTGGTCACGTAACAAGTATGTGACCAATGACCAATCTTTCCATTCTCAACATTTCAGTTTTTCTTTTTCTTTTTTTTTTTTGTTAATAATAAACAAAACAATTGAAAAGTGAACAATGGATGCATTGTCACATAAAGAAAACACACACGAAAGACCAAGAGACTTTGACCTCCTCTCTCGCAAAAATAAATAAATAAATAAATAAAATATAAAAAGTAGAATTAATTAAATAAACAAAAAACAAGACAATTCCAGATACATTGTCATTATATTGTCATTTCTTGTACATTTAGGGTTCCAACAGATTGTGTTTGGTAAGTGTAAACAAAACATATCCACTTTGACCATAGATTTGAAAATTTGTTCATTTGTAACCAAAGGGAGAAGGTTAGTCTTCCCATCTGGTAAATTTCATTCACAATATCTACCCATTTTTCCAGATTAGGTGGTTGAGGTTGGCGCCAATGCCTGGTCACAGCCTTTTTGCCAGCAGTTATTAAAATTCTATACAAGTAGGCATTGTTCACTAAAATTTTAGTTTTTCCCATAATTTATTACTCTTTTTTTATTAACAACTTTCCAACTTGAATTTTATCTTATTTGTGAGAGGTGTTTAAAGATGACATTTTTCTGTTTTAGTTTAGGTCAACATCCTTCACAGTTCAGTCCTTTTTCATTACATATACATAAAAGTACTTGAATTGTTTTTTTTTTTTAAATAACAAAATGAAACTGTACAATGCAACCTTACACTGTATATAAAGGTTATGGCAGCAATTATGCGGCAAGAAAATCCTCTGACTCATTGTTTTACACCTCTGGATTGATATACCAGAGCTAATGCTGTATTTCCCGCTAATTCTGTTTCAAGGTCGTGCATTCAGTAAGAATGTGCAGGAGGATGCATTGGGAATTACCTGATGTTCAAGAGGAAGTGAGGAAATGCTGTGGGACTGGGACAGAAACCTGTTTTCTGGCCCACAAATATTGCATACATCAATTTTAGATTACAATGTCTTGGCTTGCTTTTAGAAAAAGATGAGAGCTTCATAATATACTTCTAATTTATTCCAGCAGAACAAAGCCTCAAGCCAGTGCTGAGGCTTTTCTTTTTGTGCTTTTAGTTCTTGTTATACATCTGTAAATGCAGTTAAACTGGGAAAATATAAAATAAGTGTTCCCATACTATATGCATGTTTAGCCACGGATACGATTGTGACGCAAAAATATACAATTGAACATTTTAGGGAAGTATTTATGGATAATAGTGAATTGTGCATGTGGTTTTAGAAAAATATATGTCACAGTAAAACCTCTAATACACAACTGCATATCCTGAGATTAAGAGTGAGCAATTTCCTTGTGCTTTTGTTTAGACAACATTAAAAGACAGTTTTATGTCATGAAAACATTATTACAGTAACAATTACAACCTTAAGAACAAGCTTTTACATGTTGCATATTTTCAACTTTTATTCCACCCATGCACACTTTCATTTAATTGTCTGTCTGGATGATGTTATAGATGAAATCAGATGTAACAAATAAAGTGGTTGAATATTGAAGTGTAATGTTTCTAAGCACAGACCTATTTAAGATTATATGCACATATGTACTCGTAGTATTAAATGAGTAAAATATATTCTCGGCCAACTCATTTGCAGTAAACTAATTGCTCATTGCTTTCACGTGCTGGAATCAGATAAAGTTGGGTCGATCTTGCCAAAAAGCCTCCCATCTGAAATACTTTGTATGCTGTTAGAGGTAATCCCAGAGTGTCTTATACTGAAACTTTGCGTAAATAAAGTAAAACTAGAGGAAATAATAACCATTCCCCCACATTGGATATACACCTATTTGCTTTATTTGAATTATCACTGCACCTTATTAACCCTTGTGGATCCTTTTACTTCACAACCTTATAAGTACCATTGAACCAAAAATGTACATGCACAAAAAACTGTCACAAAATGATCATATAATCAATATTTTTTCTGCTTTTTCTGCATAAATGTCTTAAACCGCTACAGCTCTGGTCAAAACTACCAAGCAATCAATATTTTTCAGGATTTTAACCCTTTAAATGCTAGTTTGAATATGTGATGTCACTGCTGTTGTTGTTCTTTTATAAAAACAAAACACACAGGCACAGAATTCAATATTTTGAATGAATAGTGGGACAGCATTGATTTCATGGCGCTAGTATTTTTGTGTGAGATTAAAAATGTAATTTCAATGTAAGCTAATAAGCATTTTTTTTTTTTGCTATGAGGGTCCTGCACTGCACAAAAACTACTCCTGCAATTAAATCATTGTTGTTGCTGATCATTAACCATGTCCGAGAGTCTGATATAAAACAATACCGCATCCCTCCACCATGTATTGTATAGAAAATATCTCATATTTTGTGTTGGCTTTTACTGAAACAAGTGGCATTACATATTCAAACTGGCATTTAAAAGGTTAATGTATAGGGTCCTCTCAGACCTTTTTAAATTTTTTTTGGTCATTTTAATTTTTTTCATTAAGTGATCATTATGGCTGTGTTACAACTTATGGCATATATTTCTGCAACAATGCACCTTTTTTTGGGTAAAGATATATCTATTAGGAATTACTGTCCATACTATGCATACACATAGTGTGCATAGATATAAACATAATATTCACGAAAATTATATTCCATTTTTCTTTTCCAGAAAAACCCAAACAAACAAACAAACAAAAAACTCAACCATTGCAACTGTACCACTCCCACCCACTCACCCACTCCCCAGCTCCTGTTCTGTGTGGTCACCAATCAAATCAGTTTAGTCAGGACCATTATACAATTACACATGACAATAAATAAAATGAAATCAACATGGATACATTTGAAGACTGCTTTTTTTTTTTTTTTTTTTTTCTTTTTTGACATTTTTTAATCTAATTTCAGTTACTCTTATAAGTCTATTATACACAACTGAAATTTTTATTGCATCCTCTAGGGACCCTCAAGCTAAAAATGTTCATACACTTCATAAACTGCTATAAAATCATCATAAATATCAACATTTTTTTTCTCTTTTTCTTCCTGCATAGATGTCCTCATAAATCTACAGAAGAGGATTAGGGCCACTGGAAAAAAGAATTAAGGTCCAATACATTATTATTATTATTATTATTATTATTATTATTATTATTATTATTATTATTATTATTATTATTATCATCATTATTATTATTATTATTATTATTATTATTATTATTATTATGAGAAAAAAGTCAGAATTCTGACTTTAATCTCAAAATTCTTGCTTTTTTCTCATAATAATAATAATAATAATAATCATCTATCTATCTATCTATCTATCTATCTATCTATCTATCTATCTATCTATCTATCTATCTATCTATCTATCTATCTATCTATCTATCTATCTATCTATCTATCTACAGGACCTTAATTTTAATTTCTTTTCCAGTGGCCATTATCCTCTCCCGTATAAATTACTCTAACACTCCTAGAAACGCAAAAAAAAAAAAAAAAAAAAAAAAAAAAAAAAAAAAAGTAATAAATAGCCTACATTTGAAACTTTTGACCGGAAGTTCACCACTTTCCATTTCCGGGATGCTTTGACTCCAGTGGACTTTAGACGATGAAGACCAGAGGATGAAGTACTCGGTTGTCCGCTGTGTAGAATCCGACTGAGCGGTTTATTTTGTAAGTTGTGTTTTCTGTTTTATATTCCTGAACGTACTAACGTACACTAAATCTGTGTTTTGAGCCTTGGGGATGCAACAAGTGTGGTCTCGCGGTGCACCTGCAGCTTCATGACGGTTAAAGTTTCAGACTGACGCAGCGGAACAGTGCAGAAAAAGTTTGGGTATTTTTTTTTCACACTGTCGCTTTCAACGACTTGGTGGATGTATGTTACTAAACAGCCAACACAATCAAGTAGTAAACAGCTTAAACTAATAATTGCTTAACTGCTATATGTCGAATTTGTGCAAACTTCAGCCAACTTTGTGCAAACTTCAGCAGGTCAGTAGGCAGCGTGAAAAGTGTGTCCCGATTGTTTTTTTTGTTTGTTTGTTTGTTTTCTTCAGTATTTTGAGTCATTTAGGGATTTAATCGGTTCTTTCAATCCCCACGAATTTCAAGACAAAGTTATTAAAAATGCTGCACTTGTAATTCTGCTAATGTGCATTATTTGTTATGAAAACACACAAATTATGCAAATAAATTTAAAGCAGCTCTGTTAGGCAATGGGCTGGTGAACCAAACTAACGGGATGTGATTTTAGTTATTTTTTCCCCACAATGTTTTATGTAGGGAAATCAAATTATTAGAATATACTGGCTTTAGATGAACTATATGGCCTAAGTTTGCAAATAGTAAACCCCATTCTTTTTTTTCTCTTTTTTTGGGTTTAGTTTATTTAGAATATGCAACTAAACAAAAGTAATCTTACTTAATCCTTAGAAATAAACCAGATAGTAAGAAATCATGGAAAATAACATACATATATATGAAAACAAAATATGGCTTCATTTGCACATTCGAAAAGGAGTGGGAGGAAGTATAACTTACTTAATCCCACCCCTTCTCCACACAACAGTCTATACTTTAGCTTCCTATCAGCATAATATATGAAAAATCAAGTCCCTTGGATCTTTTGTAAGTAATTAACCTCACTTATTATCCTCACATACACATACATACACACCCATATTGACGTACTAGAAAAGTAAATAAATAAGTACATACATACACACATATATACATAAATCCTTGAAGTCAACACAGAGACAACACAGAACACAGAGACATTTAGAACCATTAAAACTGTGAGACACTTAAAAAGTGAAGTAATAATGGCTTAAAAATGTCAAAGGGAATTTGAGATGAACTTATGGAAAAATATCAAAAATGAAAATGTGAATTACTTGCATTTCTATAAAGTTGTTTGGAGTGATTTGTCAAGGCCAGAGGTTTCAAACATACAGCCCATGGGCCAAACTTTGCCTGCTAATGATTCCAATCTGGCCCGTGGGATGAATTTAAATACAAAAATTGCACTTAAGATATTAACAGTCAAGGGTGTTAGTCATTTTAGTTACAAACTCCCGGTTACTCCATGTTTTGTGCCTTTTTTTTTTTGCATCCACTTTGATCTGTAAGTTGTAATTTAATAATATTGTTAGAATTGCTCTTATTTTTCTCAAGAAATTTGTTTAAAGGGATTATATTTTGCTAAAACCACTTTTGCTAGTTTTTGGTACATTTATCTGTTTATTTGGGGATCCTAATCATTCCAAAAGTTTTAATTAGAACCCTCCAGGTGCTGCAAAGCTATCTTTATATTCATTTTGGCAAAAATCAAGTGGATTTCTACAACCTGTTTTAATTCCTGCTTAATTTGTTATGTCTATAATGAGTTGCATCATGACATTTGCAGAAAAAAGGTCAAGACTCCTGACGGACATTTCTCAGAGTACGCCATAATTGTTTGTCAGCAGCAGTGGTTGTAGTCCATACTGAAAATATGTCCAAACTTCGAGCCGATTACCTAAAATGTTCAGTTGTTGGCTGAACAGAACAGAGGAGCACAACCAAGTGGCTCATGTGCATTTAAAGGGCCAGTGCTCAAAATGGCCTTTCTGGTGTCATTACTCAGAAATAGCGTTGAAGATGGACCTGTGGAGTTGAATTAATGAAGAATTCAGAGCCAAGCATAGCATTTACAGTTTATGTAGACCACAGGGAAATGTTTTAAAATGCATGATTCCATTAAAAAAGAGTAAAATATCACTCCTTTAAGAAATGAGTTTGACATCCTTAGGGTTTGTGGTGTTGCCAGTAGGTGACGCTGTAGGCTGTACTGAATATGTTTGTAATAAATAGTGTAGAAGAAGTGGTGCATTCTGCTCCCGTTTTCCATCTAAAATGGCTGTGGTATCTTATTTCTCCAATGAGACAGAGAAAGGATCTTGTTTCCTCCAGAGTCCACACCACCTGTTTGACCAGCCATTTTTTTTTGTTTTATTGGAATATCTTGGAAGATGCAGTAAACAGCTGGAAAGATACCTGATTATTTATTTGTGTTAAATGTTTGTTACGTCAGGATAAATTCATAAAGATGTTTCCATTTTTTTTCTGTGCATATTTACCTACTCTTCTGCAAAAATAGCAAAAACCACCTCAACTCTTCTTTTTTTTGTCCCCATAAACCTTTTCCACTGTGAAATAGATGCCTTGATCTCTCCATGGTGATGGATTACAATCTACCAACATCTCTACAAGGCAGACCCTGACCCCAAACTGCTATCACACAGGCAATAAGGCAGCACTAGTGAATGCAAGATTTTGGTTTCATTTTTACCCACTGGGAGGAAGTAGCGTCACTGCATCCATCTTTAAACACAACCTGCACCTAGAATATAAATCTCACCTTTATTAGGTTGTACAATAAAGATGATATTTATGTTTTCAGCTACAAGTTTGCTTTGCTTGCTGTTGGAACTAGTAGCCAATGGCAGAAAAACACTTGCATTCAATCGGCAATAAAATATGATTTACGTGTTAATGGATGTGTCGTCAAACAAAGGGTGAGAACTGACAGCTGAGTTGAGTTAATTTGGGCGACTCTTTATGGGAGCAGAAGATACGAAGCAGTTTATACACAAAGCTAAACCTCAGGATGTAAAAAGTAGGCTACATTACAAGTATGTCCCCATCTGCTTGTTTTAATATATCTATGATTTGCACATTAAACAACTGTATTTATTTCCTCTGTATTGAACACAGAAGGAACAGTATATGTACAGTAATATATGCTGAATTCCAGGTCTAACAGGGGCTATAAATATGTTTATCTCTGCCTCCTCTTGTTTGTTCTTATCATGTGTTTAGCATGTACCTCTTGTTTACTTCCTCCTGTGATTATTATACTTCTTTATAATGCTTCCTCTTTTCAATTGCATGATGTTTTCTTCCTTTTTCTGTATATTTCACACCTCATTATTTAACCAGTAAAAAAATCTGCATCTTAGGGTTTGCATGGCAAAAGTTTAACTTCGGTTAAAGCTATTTGGTGGCACTTGACACTTTATTCCCACTTTATTTATGTTGAGCCATATTGATTTTTGCAGTTGAAGTGTCCTTTCAGTTTTGTTCTTAAATTACTCTTGTGATATCTGTTTGAGAATGAGATTCAGGAAGGAGGCTGCTTTGCATTTATTTTTCTTTAAATCATGCTGTCATAGTGTTTTGATCATCCTATAAAAAGTTGAGGGGGTAGGTTTAGCTGTTGACCTTTTCCCTTCTCACACTATAACATCCTTCTGTGGTGACTCATGTGTCCAGCTGCTTGATACTAGAAAACACAAACGGCTGACGAACGCACATGTGCACACACCGAAACACAAACAGATGTACACACCCGATCTTCATCTTCCGGACACTAAATATTCACATCACCCCCCCCACCACCACCACCTCCTCCCCTACCCCTCAGCCATTATGCTAATATATGGGCTCTCATGAACAGTGGGATAATCCTGATCCACTACAGATCAGATTAGCAAGAGCTGGATACTGCACAGCTTTTAACTTATTTTCATCACTTCACAAGCAACAGATGTTGGTAATGATCTATCATGTATATATCTGTTAAAAGCCACAGTATGTTTTTGATGTTTTGACAAATATTGCACAGTAGATTGCCTTAAGTAGACTAGAAAGGCAAGTGAAATCATGAGTAGGGTATTGTTCTGAAACCCTAAAGCTGGAAATTTTATGATTTGGACTTAATCTTCAGGCCTCATATTCCATCTACACAAGTATCCCAAGAATGTGTGGTAAGCCTTAAGCTATAATGTGTCTTCTGTCTATTGACAAGCAGATACAGGATAGTTAATCCTCAGGTACTCATCTCCATTATCATTTCTGAAAAGAATCAATGGCGGAGGCTTAGACTTGTCAGTGCTGCCCATGTGTTCGATTGTACCGGCTTTGTCACCTTCTGTTGCTGTGATTTATCAGATGTCCTGTCACATTTGGATGATATGAGAAGTAATTGGGCCTTTTTTTACTTGGTAAATGCTTTTCTGAGAGTGGCCCCTGTCTGCCGCAGCTGAAGTAGGGTAATTTACCAGCACTGAGGCAATGTATTACATGGAAGACGATTATGTTTAAGTGTACAGTGCAATGCAGAGAAAGTGATAGATGTGTGATTGCAGTCTGAGTAGTAGCCCACATAAATGGAATCATCTCCACATTCTGTTTAGAGGTTAGGTATACTCACAAGCGATGCTGTCATTTAGTTTACAATCCTGACGTGTTTACAGGAAATATATTTTTCATGTGCATGCATTATCGAGAAGACTGATGCTAAGTGCTAAGGCTTTTGTAAATAGAACCATGAGTAACTTTAAGTTTGGAACCAGTGATGTTACAAATTAGTTTTGTTTTTGTCATGTTGTTTCGACATAACAGGAAACTGCAAATTAGTGGTTAGCAATGGCCAGATGGAAAAAAAATTGACCTGAAAAGGAGTTGTCTGCAGATGATATGATGTTTTTTATTGTGTGTAATTCATAATTAAGACCATTCAATACAGTAGATATTTTCAAACTCAGCTATATTTGGAAATATCTGCCCCAAAAATACAGTTTTTCTATGTATAAAAAAGTTTTTACCATTGGATAAGCTGCCACATAAGCTGAATTAAAAAGTGAAAATTCTGACAGTTTTTAGGGTATATCTTAATCAGGGCTTTTGGATGAACTGACGTGAGTAATTCAGAGGAATTCATCTCAGTTGTGGGAAGGAACTGTTTTGCTAGCAAAGTATATAAATAACTCAATACTGAAGTTGATAGGTAATGTTTGGGTGTGTCAGCGGGAGATAAAGCTGTACCATTAGTGTCACACTGTGCTTCTCAGCATTGTTCCTCTTAGCAGACAGAAATAGGCTGCTGCCAACCTGTTCAGTAGAACTCCACAGTGAGGATGGGACTGTGAGGAAGATAAGGTGGAAATAGTTTGTTCCTTCTTATTTGTATCAATCTTGACCTGTTTCCCATATGTCCACTTCCACTTGGTGAGTCAACTTTACCACCTTATCATCAAATGTTTTTCCTCTTTTCTCATCATTTTATCTTTGTTTTTGGTGCTGCCTTTTTTTTTTTTTTTAAATTACACTTTAACCCCCTCCACACACACACTCAAAACACCATACTTCTTTTTTTTTTTTTTTCCCTTCTCCCCTCAGTCCGAGCATAGGGAGTGGTGTGTGGGCAGTCATGTGACTTTTTGTCTGAACACAATTGCTGGTGTTTGCTATTGGCCAATTTCTTTGAAAGCGCGTTGGTTTCCAGGGTAACAGGGAATGGCGGCACCACTTCACTTTTCTCTGCAGCTGCCCCCCCCCTCCCCTCTGCATAGCTCTGAGCCTGCCTCTCTGCTGCTCCGTCTCTTCCACAGGCTGCGCTGGATCAGGTAGCCCGTGGGCACGACAACACACAGACCGGGTCAGGGTTGTCTTCCTCCTCTCCCTCTTCTCCTTTTTCAGCAGGCAGGCCATCACAGAGTCCATTAGAGGTGAGGAAAAGAAATGTCCTTGTTTAAGTTGACTGTATTTTCCACTTTTTTTTCCTTTTCAGTTGAATTCATAACTGAACTTGTTTGTAAATGTGGTGAAAGTGACAGTGTTAATGTCAGTTTAAAGACATATACCATGAATAACATCTATTTACATTCTAGGGAAATGTGACTTTGGCAGTGCATCACTAGGAAATTATACCAGGTGATATGAAGCCAATGATTCTGTAAAAACACTTCCTGCATTTAAGACACACTCCATGCATTTGTTACTGTATAGTATAAAAACAAAATGTGGATGATTGAGTTGAGTAGGATTTTTACACGTCTAACAGGATAAACTAATTCAAAAACCATGTAAAGGTAATAACAGGGACAGGTTAAAAGTTACTTCCTTTCTGAAGTAGGAGATGTTCAGTAGACTGAGTTTTTTATGTTCTATGAAAGATTCAACAGCTGTGGACTCTCTGCACTGCCTGGCTTTTTATGTCGCTAACACAATATAGGTTGTGTTTGGCAGTGGAGCCACTTTGTGTGAATTTTCTGGTTTGATAACCGTCCTGAAGGGGTGCCCTCTCAGGTCTCCTGCTTGGGCTCCACCAGCCAGGTGGTCGCCTGTGTATTTGGTTACTGTGGCAACACTGAAAATGGGCTCCCCACCCCTCCCTCAGGTGCACTTTATCTGATGACCTGGAGGATCCTCTACACGTACACACACGCACAGATACAACACACAGTAGCATCTGTTTGCTGACACTTGACCCTTGCATATTCAAGTAACACATGAAAGGGGGGCTTGTCAGTGGCAGAAGTGACTGTTTTTAATAAAGTCCTTTCATAGAAGTTGCTCAAAGAAAAAAAGGATTAATTTAAAGTATTTTCTATGTATAATTTCTTCACCCTGTTTCCTGCCCTCTGGCCACATTCTTGTTGCTAAACAATCAAGCTAGTCATGCCAGGCGTTTGACCTCAGGCCCATGTTTTGTGAGGTTACTCAGCAGGGCTTCTGAGATTTACAGAGAATATTTTCAAAAGCTTGTGTGTTAACAGGAAGCAAGGATGGAGTGGGTGTCATTGATCCGTTGCCTGTTATCCACATGGCTGATGTAACCAAGAGGAAACTGGTGCTGAGGCCTTGTTTTTGCTTCTGATGGGCTGCCATGATGTCACCGCTGCTGACACGACAATCCTGACATTCTTGCTGATAGGGTTATGCAGACGTAGAGGGGAGTACGTGGGAGATATGCGGGGGAGATGCACAGACTGGCACACATATGGCCTTTGTCTCTAAGCACTGATTAGTAATCTGTCATATTCAGAGACGCACACATATGTCATTAATTGGGTCTCAGGCTCATGCCCACTCCAGCACACTCTCAAACTGTCTACCACCTGATGAGGATGGAGATGGCAGTCTCTGCGGCCTTGTTAAAATTCAACAAGTCTTTAAGTGTTCGCACTTGAATCCGCTTTGCATATATCATCAAATTCTGTGCAGAAACTAAAATGTCCGTTCTAAGACCGGCATAATAATCTATTATACCCTGATGTCATCTCATCTTTAAGTGTGCGCATGCGTGCATATTTTCTTGTTTGCATGTGTGCTCACAGTTCATGATTGTAGCTAACAAAGACTTTCTTACTATACCACAGCTACAGCTTTCCTTTGATCCAGTAAAGCCACAAAAGGGAATAGATGACAGGCCTGGTGCAGTGAAAGCCTTTAAATACTGTTGTTCTGCAGGTGTTGGGATAGCCCTTACCCAAAGACACTTGCTATAATAGAGTATTTTTTATACAGTGTTTGGCTGGAATTGAAAGAAGAGTGAGAGTGACAAATGTGAAAATAGTTAGACTGGATAAACAGATGTTACATTATATTATTAAAAGAAAACAGCCTGCGGGTTTAGAGAATTTGTTACATTACCTAATAACTGCTTTGGACCATGTGCTTTATGAACATGTTTTCAATCAAGTGTTCACATAAGACATTACAAGATAGAGTGAGAAATTGGCCACATGTTAAGGGGGAACAATAGAAAGGGAATGAATTGCACTATGTTATCTTGTGTAGGCAAGGCAGTAGATTGCAAACTATTAGTTACCGTGTTAAAGAAGTAATATATTTAGTCAGTTTCGGAAAGTTATGTTGTCCAATGGAGCTGCTTGTAGTCAGATGTTGGAAACGTGTGGCGGGAGAAGTTTCAGAAGCTGTTTGACCATCAGACAGGTCTCATGGCGTCACTTAGTGTATCCACGGGCCTCTGCCTTGCTCTGTGTAGGGCTTACACAGCTTTTGTTCACCTCTGACCCCTGACCTCAAACCACCTGATTGCCCGCCTGTCGCTAACCCACATTTCCTGCCCATCCAGTGTCCCCTTCCCCATGCTTTTGTCATTAGCATGATCATCAACAATTCACCAGTTCAGCCCTTGAAACAGGCCAATATTACAATTCACACCACTGTGTCTTTGCTTTGACGTCAGTACACATGGTTTTTGTGTACACACCAGTGTTCTGGTTTGACTTTAGGTTCCATCATCTTCATTCCCTCCAATTCTGAGGCCTTCAGTCCTGCAACACTCAACTTTTTCCCCATACCATTCAGGCTTTCTGTAGCTCATTTCCATTTGCTGATAGGAAGTGCTGAGCAACACAGTGTGACACTAATGGTACAGCTTTATCTCAAGAGACAGAGAGAGTGACTATATATCTACAAGGGCACTAGTTAGCTACTCTGAACAGAAGCACTTGATAATAATGAAGTATGATGTTTCGGTTTATGATCTAGGCTCAAATTATTTCATTTCTAAAAGTTACTTTTTATATATTGCCTCAAAAATGTAACACAAGAATTATATGTGATGTAAAACTGTTTTTGTCAAATGTTCAAGTACAAACATAGCCTTAAGCCAGTCTGGGCTGGTTTTTAATATAAGGAGGGAGAAAAGGAGACGATGGAGAAAGGGTCCGGAGTGCAGCCAAAGTCCTGGCAACTTGGTTACTGCTAAAAGCCCACCACAACTGTCTGATGTGTTTGGATAGTGAGCTCTGAAAGGAGTGAAAAAAGGCTGTATTTGTACCTTGTGTATCTTTACTTTTGTCACCTTTTTTGAGGGAAAGTTTGCAATTGCAGAAGTTTCAGCAATGGATATGTCCAGGTTGACTGTTTCTTCCTGCCATGTCTTTGTCCTCATGTTCACCTCACCAATGTATTTTCAATACAGCCGTTATTTGTGAAGAGATGATATAGCAACATGTATTTGTCTCCAAAACATGAATCATCTGAGCCAGGTTTCTGGGAAGAAAACAAAAGTCTTTGTCTGTTCATGGTGAAGGATGTGCTATATTTATGTCTCAACAGTGCAATTACCTTTACTGGCATAAGCCATCGTGCCTGTCATAATGATACACAAGGGATAGCTACACTTCTGGAGCTGTAACGCTTGCCTGACCATAATGAAATGGCGAAGCTATACTTAGGCATGTTTGGCACAAACAGAGCATTACTACCCTGTGTTGCTAGCCATGAGTATGAAAACCGATGTCAACAGAAGTTCAGGATTTTGCAACTTGTTTGGGTGCCCAAAAATAGTGCTCTCGCCATCTTTTCTCATTCCATTGACCGTTCAGGCTTAAAGCGTAACCAACCTGTTGTCCACCTGTTAGTCTGTTTTTAGTGAAAGGCTGAATAAATAGAGAACAGGGGGTGGGAGTTTGAACAGGGAATATGGGAAGGGGCGAGACTTTCCAGCAACTTAATGCTATTCATTCTTGATGTTGCATGGCAAACAAAGACACTATCAGCACGTCTTCCCCTCTCTTTGCTGTCCTCCACAGAACCTATTGAACTGCTGCCAGACCCAGGCAGTCTATTTCTCAGTCTGAGAGCCATCCTCCTGTCTGCTTTGAGCAGAATTATACCCAATGAACCCCTTGAGACACATTTCACTTGATAGAGTATTAACTTATGAGTATGTTGTGATTTAAAGCACTCAAAAGGCTGTTTTGACCATGGAATTGAATGCATTTTCAGCCCTTCTAAGTGGTATAAAAGTACAAAACGAGAGAGGATTTCTCCTGAAAGCACAGGTTTTCAACGGTCTTTGTTTTCTATAGCTTCTTTGCTGAATGCAGAGGAGGGTGGGAGGAGGAGCGGGCAAGGGGGTTGCAAGAATGTTTGAGTCACGCAGAAAAAGAGGGATGATATGTGGGGTTTGACAGGGGAGGGAGGGATAAGGGAGGCATAGAGCTGTGGGAGGTGCCCTGAGGAATGCCTGGAAGGTGTCAGTGAGGTCTGGAAGCCTTTAGGACTGATAATCCTCCACATCACAAAACAATACCCACACCCAGCACTCTGATTCCAGTCCTGTTGTTTATGTATTTAGACTCAAAAAAGGACAAGCTACTACCTATTAACCTTTGCTAAGTCATGTCCCAACCAGCAGCCAAAAAAAAGCCCTGAAATGAACTTAGTGCTGGTCTGACGAGGGACAGTTCTGTGATCCACTGAAGGGTAATAGCTTGTCAGGGTCCATAAAGTGTGCTTACTTCTCTGCTGCTTTTAAAATGTCACTCCTCTTTGGCACCTTAAGCTTTTTTCACTGTGGCCTTCGGTACCTAAGCACTGCCTCAGGAGGCTCTCTTTCACTTTCTTCTTATATTGTAGAGTGTGGTTTAAGTGATTTGTGAGACAACACATCCCATAGATGTGCCAAAAGCTTTGCTTTATAGACAGAGCAGTGAAACAACTCATACAGTAGATATGAACTGACTCTTCACTGGCCTTTGTGACTCAGCCTAGCTAAAAGCTACAGCATAGTTTCACTGTGGTTTTTTGTTTGCTTGATTTAATTCATCAAATTAAGTCAATTAATCCAAGAAATCTATTTTTGGAGTGTGATTACACAATGTGCATACTGGTTATGCGCTGTGACTGCATGTCCTCATTAGTTTGTTCAGTATACAAACTGACGTCAGATAAAAGCAAAGTAAACACAGAACTGAAACTGCGTTTGTAGCAACCTGCTGTTGATAAATCCTAGAATTTCCT
Source organism: Sphaeramia orbicularis (assembly GCF_902148855.1). Taxonomy (NCBI): domain Eukaryota; kingdom Metazoa; phylum Chordata; class Actinopteri; order Kurtiformes; family Apogonidae; genus Sphaeramia; species Sphaeramia orbicularis. The sequence continues at coordinate 20,819,108 of NC_043962.1, forward strand.
GTAGGACATTGAAAAATTAAAAAAAGAGTAGATTCATTGATACTGGCTTTGATGTTTGTATAGGTTACAAATGATAAATTGCAGCAGTTGAATAAACTTTATGTTTGCAGACAATTTAGGAACTGATGTCGTAGTTTGGGACACTGACAAGTTTACATTCTAGCTGAAAAACATCCTGATTAGTGCATGACATTTTTGAAACATGTAAAGGATCTATAATCAAAAACATTAATTTGAAAATGAATATCATATGATGACTTGAATGTTGTTAGCACTCCAGAAGCATATAGTTGGTAATAGTGGAAATGCTCTCCAGTATTATTGACTAAAGTAAGTCCAACTTCCTTTGGGAAAAAAAGCAAAAATACAAACAGATGACTGTTGTCATAGTTTGCATTCTGGATGCATTGTACTCTGAATCCACTTTTATGTTCACAAGATCTACTTAGTATCAGGTTTGGTATGTGTGGCTGGTCTTAAGTTTCAGTTTTTCAGGGACACTAAGAGAGAATTGAGACGGGCCAATAGTGGATTTAATTTGAGATTGGGTTTATAGAGACATACAGAGGGTGAGATGTTTGGGGGGGGGGGGGGGGGGTACGCGTTCCCACACATTCTGCTTAACCCATTGGTCATGCATGCCTCGGCGGTATTTGTGAATGGGAGGAGCCAAAGAGCACTTTAAGAATGACCTTATTTCATGGATTTAATGTTGAGTCATTTGTATCAGATTGCTGCAATTGATTAGGCTTCTGTTTTGTACACAGGTTGTGCTGTGTCCTAGAGTGGTCAGATTTAGGCTGTTCTGTTCCCTCTTTTTTCCCACAGGGCGTTGTCCAAGTCAAAAACAAATGTATATACACACAGACGGATACACACTTCCATTGCACCTGGCCTTCTGGACTATGACCTCATTCCAGGAAAAGGAAAAGAAAATCACCTGACAGACTCATTTGTGTAATCAGCTGTTCCATGTGACTGGAGGCCAGAGGGTGGTTGTCTTATGCCTCAGGTTAGAGATAGTGCAAACAGTAGAGACACATAGGCAAATATGAATGCATGCAAAATGATTCAACTTTATTTTGCTCCCATCCCTGAGTTTTTCATATGAACATTCACTTATATTACTTGAGAATGTATTTTAGGAGAGAGATTAACCGAGAAAACTGATACAGAGAGCTGAAAGCAGTCTTTCAACTACCTGAAAAGGGGAAGGTACCTGATCTGTCAGCTCAGCAAGAGAGGGAGGGGAAAACATAGAGTGCAAAAGAGAGAAAGAGAGAGAGAATGGAATGGAATGACTGAGAGGGTGTGTTTCTGTGTGGGTGAGAGACACCGAGAGGAGGAGGAGGGGTGTAGACTGAGAAAGCGAGAGAGAGCCCTCAGTCTTTCAGATCTTCGCTGTGGTGAGGACACCCAGCAGAAGTGCATTCCTGAGGCAGTCAGCGAGCGGGCGAGCAAGGAGAAGGCAACAAGACAGATCAAAAACACAGAGCGAAGGAGAAGTCGCGGCATCCTTTAAATCTCCCCTTGACCACGTCTGACTGCCTCTGTCCGACTCGCACGCTCCTCGCACACGCTCATTCGCCTGCCTCGTACACTACAGCCGCACAACCGGCTCTGCTGCTCTGTCAGAAGTAAAGGATTTCACCGAGCGAGGCAGGCAGACAGGGACAGAAAGAGAGAATAAAAACAAACTGAGGAAATAAAAGGCACAGATCAGAGAACAAGGTCATCTCTTGCTCGGTGAGTGTTTGAGTTTCTTTTAGACGTTCTTCAAGTGTGTGTTGGTTATCTGAACGTCAACATCGGGAAGTTACTAAGTGAACTCAGTTTTGTGCCTGTGGCTTTATTGTGTGTGGATGTTTTGAAAGCCATTGTTGTTCAGTAAGAACTCGTCTGCTTATATGTTTTATGTGTCTCAGACAGACAAAGAGGCTCTTGTGTTACGTTTTTGGTGAGTCGAGCTGTGTTTTTACATGTACCTGTTGACACTAGACCCACCACTCAGTATCCCTGAAAGAGGCAGATGACTCAAACCTGTTTGGGTGAAACAAAACTCTATGCACTTCTTAACTTTTGTGTATATGTAGTTTTTTTCCCTCTTTTTTTTTGGAGTAACTCCTGTAGTGAGTCAGAGGGCTGGGTTCTATACACATTTTTGTGTGCAAGTATTTACAGCGTTAGAACCTTGAGACAAGTGCAGGCTATCTCTTACACACCTCGGCCGTCACATAGGCTGCTCCTTTTACCACTGTAGGATTAAAAATTAATTTATGGAGTCCGTGGACAAAGTTCAGCTCTTTTTCTCTGCATGTTCTTGCCACATTGAACAGTTATCGTGCTACACATCTCATTTGCCAACTCTGTGCATGTCTAATGCACCAAAGCACTCTAAGCCCAGTTAAACACTGACTCATCATTATGCATGGCTAGCATCTTATTTAACATATTCTCAGCATGGTATATGTCAGATAGGGGAACTTGGATCTCATTAGCAGGCTGTATTTGTTTTCCAATCAGAGCCATTGATTGGAAACCCCCTTTCCACCCCACTCTGAGAGGTGATTATTTTTTTTTCAAGACCAACTGTGGGAGTACACAGTTATACATCATGTGTTATCTTTGTTTGTGTGTTTCACATGGTGAACTTGGTTTCAGGGAGATACTGTCAGTATAACAGATGGTTGCAGTGGAATGATCCAATACAATGAAGTCTTGAGCATGATTTATTGCTTTAACTTTGCACTAATTATTAGTAGTTATCTCATATACATGTTGCTGGTTCAGTCATGTGTACATGTACTTGTTACCCTTATTTAAAGGTACTAGTCAGGTGATAGTACACAAATCAAACCCCCTTTGAGACAGCATACAGGGTTCTACATGCTTCTGCTGGATTGGTTTGTAGAATGTGTGTGTTTTGGTTTTTTGTCTGTTTATATTTGTGCAGCATCTAAGTGTTTTTTCCCTATAGCATGTAACCCAAGTCAAAAGGAGAAACAAGAGTTCTCTGCCACATTTTATTTTCATATATGGTCTGTTCAAACCACTTCACTATTGTTTCACTGTTTTTAAGATTGTTTTGTATAGCACACAAAATCAGTGTGATTACTTCAGCACTGTGTGCTTAGCTTATCCATAAGTATATGTTTCCCTTTTTTTTTTTCTTATTTTAATGTAAAAAGTTACAATCTGGTTTTAATATTAATATTACAATGATTCCATGCAAAATACACCTTTTTTATTTTTAGTCAAATCCTCCAAAACACTACAACCACTAAACATCCATCAGCAACTTCAGTCCTCTAGAAGCATAAAGATTTGTTCCTAAAGTCAGTATCCAAGTTTTTTGCAATGTGATTGTTGATATTTGTCATGTCAATAAAGTAACTTTTAGAAAATATACTAGGGGTGTAATATGCAGAAAGTTAGTAGCATATAAATGTGAAGCAGACATTCAGTAACTAGAATGTTTTCTGTTTTTTTAAGTTGGTGTTGTAGTATCAAATGTAGTAATAATAATAATATAATAAATATAATATCTGTCAGGACAAGTTATTACTTACCTTATATTACCTTCAGCTGACAATATATGCTTCAGTTCCTCGATAGGCTGAGAATTTCTGACATCATGTTCCGTTTAATGTCTCCTGTCTTTGAAGCGCTGTAGATATCACAGCAGTGAATCTCAGATAGTGGGATACTGTGGTCGCACCAGCAATCTCAATGAGCACATAATGAAACTTTCTCTCAAGCCTTGTTTAGTTAGCTCTTCCCTTCTCTCCTCTTCTTTTCTCCCCCACTGTTGAGATATTTTTTATTTTCTATCACACGAAGGAGCCTGTTTAGCATGGAGAAAGCAGAATGTCCTCTGAGAGTCGCCTTGTTCTCTACAGTGTTATTTTTACTGCTCTTTTACTGCTCGAATACACAGATGGACTCCCTTCCTCTTCTAGAGCACCATACTAGTCTGCCTGCCTGTCTGTCTGTCCCTGTCGTTGTCAATGCATGCATGCATCCGTCCGTCTGTTTTTCTGTCATTCGACTTGCGTAGCAAGGAAAGCAGGTCCATCCAAGCGCAGAAAGATATCTCTTGGGATTCTTGATGGGAATTTTCAGAGTCAGTCTCCATGCTGTGAAGTGGCTTAATTTCTCACCACCCTTATCAGGAGTGTTTCCAAACTCCTGCAGATGCACTCAGGGCCATGGGTAATTGGAAATGACATGACAGCACGTTGGTGAAATAATGATTGCATGTTTTTAGGGTGTGATTACTTTTTGGAAGATGGTTGGACTCTAACTCCCTCCTCTTCATTTTGTAGCTGATGTTTTATTTCCTCATGTGTTGCTCTGTCTACCTCTCTTGCTCCCTCTTGTTCTTTCCGAGCGTCCTTCCCTGCCTGTGCAATGTGACGGAAGGTAGTGCTGTGCTCTGCTCATGTCGGATCCATTAGGGATGAAAGCACACTGCAGTGATAAAAGATTGATCCAGTCCTCCTTGCATCACATTCACATCCCTCACACCCTGCTGCCTCATTTTCCCTCACACCCTATTTCCAATCCAAAGTCAACCCAGTTTTCAATTTATCAAATCGTCTGTACTCTTCTAAATAAATCATCTCCACTAAGTTTACTGTGGCAAACTTTCTTTTTCCCCTCAGGAGTGGATAAAGCAGAACATTCTGTTTTTTTACGTAGGGAACTTCAGTTTGCCTGTTGTACAAGGTTGCAAGTTCTCAGTGATGTACTGTCAGAGATCCTCTTTTACTGCCCAGGTGTTTTTGGTGTACTAGAATGTGTAATATGTAGCTTGCTAGCAGAACCAGTAAATAGACTGGCATCTAGCCCAGCGCGCACAATCCGTACTTCACCTGTTGCATCCAAAGAGGCTAAGACAAACACAACAGACCTGTAGTTTGTCATGTGCAAGGCTATAATTACTGAGAGGAAGGAGTGTATTTGAAGAAGGAATTTCACTGCTGTTCTACTTTTAGATCCTAATGCACTTAACTTTTAAGAACGCTTGAAAATGTTTTTTTTATGTGTCATAAAACTGAAGAAATTTCTGGATCTATCAGAAACAAGTGTAAAACTCTGTTGATCCCAGTTGGCAGTTTGAAAAACACATCCTTAAGGGAATGCTTTGTTGCAAGGCATTGTACTTGTTTTTGTCTTCGCTGAACCATCTCAGGGAATGCTTTGAAAATGTCTGGTTTAGGTCATTGAGCAGCACACAGTCCATAGCCTAAGTCCTCCTTCATTCATCCAGCATGTGCAGGTCAGAGGTTAGATTAAACCACCCTCTCTAAGAATGTCCTTATAAAGCCAAACCCACCTAAGGATATGTTCCCAAGTGAGTCCAGCTGGCCAAAAAGTTCACCTGAGTGAACGCTGTCATGTCCTGTCAGGGTTAACTTCCTTTTGACTTAATATATGCTTGCTCTGTCAAGTCAGCGAACCCACAGCTTCACATTTTCTGGCCCCCTCTAACTATAAGAACTGTTGGCAAGGAATAGACGTCTGTGTCTGTCCATGGCTCTCGATTTTTACCATGTGTTGTGATTGTAGTGTGGTAAACATCTCTGCAAACCTCCTGGGATGGTCATGTGACTGTGTGTGCGTGTGTTATGAGCAGCAGGTTGTTCCCATGCTCAACCAGCCATGCTGTGTTGATTCTCTGCACACAGAGCTCTCTGGGCAGTAAATAACATGGTGCCTCAATCAAGGGCCCCGGACAGGGCCAAGACAGGGGTCAAGACGCTAGCAAGAAAGAGAAAATGTCTGCACCAGGGGTTAGAAATAGTAAATCAACGGACAGAGATGGAGAGGAGAGAGGCAGGTGCATTTGACACACTAGTCCCTTACCCTGAGAAGCTTGAAGTTTGACCTGTCATTGAATATAGATGTGTTTGATCAAGCACATCAGAAGCAAATGTTGCTCATGGCTAGGTGGCAGCTGGTGCTTGAAGTCATATTTCCTATATTAAGTTAACGTGTGCAGACTTTCCGGTATTTCTGTGGTTGACAATGTTGGCACCAAAGCAAAAATACATTATTGAAATTCACTCATAGGTTATTAAGCCAATAAAAGGCATATATAAACAGTTTTAGTGATTGTTTTGTCACGTATTGTGTTGTTTTGAATTACAATACTGCAAATGTTAATGTTGATGTAAATTATAGTGTGACAGACTGGTGTTGCAATTTGTGGTGGGCCTTGAGCATCTGGCAAAAAGAGCATGCCAAAATTAGTTGAACCATTGACTTTTAATAATTGTATCTGTAAGTTTTTAACATGCATCTGCTTTCTGTAATTTTTTTTATTTTTATTTTTTTACATATGTACACAAATCATCAACATTTTTGAGTGATTCAACTGTGGCATTTGCGGATGTATTAAGCGCCAAGTGTATACTACCATGACTACCACAAACCAGTAACAAACAGGCCAAAGCATCCATAGAGATTGATGGAAACAGATAAGCAGAGAACAAACATATTCTGAGTGTCATGTTACCTTCTTCACTGAGGTTTGAGGTGCACTGTTTGACTCAGACCTGGGCGTTGTTCCAGAAGTGCAGGTAGGTTTACTGCTGGGGTACTTCCTTTTAAATGTGGAGCATGGACTGCTCCAGGTTTTAGACAGCAACATTATCCAGTTATCACATTAGATTCGCTTCATGAAACAGGTCCTTGTGCACACTTCTGTCATAAACTCTGTCGTGTAGACTGCTGCTGCCTGAGGTCTCGCTCTTGTGCAGTGGTGGTGAATAACTAAGTACAGGTTGTAGGATTTGAGGCATTTCTAACCCCTGTTTGTAATTTGTGCTTGAGTATTTTCAGTTTATTTAGCTTTACATTTTCTGCTTCACTTTAGTTTTCCACAGGTTAATTGTCTCAGATAAAGATCTGTTTATTAATTATGCATTTTACTGATTATGCAAATGACCCAACAGAATATGAAACAGTTCTTCACCTCTACTGCTTACAACATATCTCCAAATTCAACCAAAGCAAATGTTTGCTCAGCTTCATTTCAGCATATTTCCCACTTTGTCCATGTGTGTTTGCCTGCTGTTGAATCCTCCCTCTTTAACAAACACACATGTTTGTGGTATTTTACTGAGCCTCCTCTTCATCACTCCTTCACCCTCCTCCCTCAATGCTGTACCCATGGGCTTAGCTGACTTATCTCTCATATGTAAACTCAGCAACAGCAGCCGTGTCACTATTAAGGTGTGTGTCTTCGTGTGTACTCATGGATTCATGTGTATGCTTGTATCCATGCCAAAGATCGCCGTGGTGATCTGACTCAATACCCACAGGCCCCAGACGTGCTCACAGGATATAGGCAATCGGCTATAAATTTGTGTCCTGCCTCCCCCTACCTTCTTCCTTACTCATCTTGACTGTCCACGCACCCTCCCCCTCCTCTGACAGACGTAATCGTTACTCCTCCTCAGTGTAATGACAGGGGAGAGAGAGTTGTGTGTGACACCTCCCCATCAAACTATAAATCAGCCAGATTGTGAGGCCCACCCTCCGTCTTGTGATCCAACACAAACATCACATACAAACACAAAAAAACATCCAACACAAACAGCCTTCCACCTTCCATGTGTTCTAAAGAGGCATATATAGGGCAGGATAACAAAACGCGATAACAAGATTCATCATCTTGTTTGCTTTTTGTTAAATATCCTCACAGTTTCTGTTTTTCTTTACACATTCAAATGTGGATTGATCCTGACAACATAGTTTTCGTATCATGGATTTTATCTTTACTCGGAACTGTAGATTTTTTTTTGTCATAAAAAACTCAGAAATATCCTGTTTCTGAAAGTAGAGTATTTCAGTCAGTGTTGTTTTCAGTATCAGTGCAAAAACTGAACAATATCCATTCCTAATACCATTTAAAGCCCTTCTTGCACAATCTTTTTCTGTATTAGTGTTAGTGTTTGTTCCCTTGCCACTAAATTAAGCTCTCCCCACCCCTACACCACAGGCCGCAGCTTTTGGTTTTTGCTGTTTTAATTATTCTGTATTGGTTAACCTCGATGCCTGAGCTGAGCTTATATAAAATAAAGCGCTTTTATATTTTATTGTAGCCCAGGAGTCAAAGGATTTGTACCTGTTCTGATATGTTTGACTTGATTCAGAGGTTGTTGATTTAAACTATGTCTGAAGGGCCTCACCTTCAGGCTAGCTTGAAATGGTGGGAAAAATGTTCAAAACACAAAGTTTCATTATTTGCCACAGTCAAACATTGTTCCTACTTTCGTGATGTATTGTTGACATTCCACCGTGCTTGTCTGATCCAACCACCACTAGAGACCTTATCTTGGCTCACTCAACATCGTTTTTGTTGAATGAGTATGATTCATGGAAAGAGAACATCTTATCTGCTGCCACGAGGATCCTATAGTAGTCTCCTAAAGGTCTACATACGTATATGTGATCTCTCCATTCCTTTCTCTCCAAGGTTATGTTTACCTGTGTCCCTCTCTCCAAGGGCCAGGCATGTTAGAACTCCCTAGGTAAATACTGGGTAGGTGTGAGAAGAGATGTTTTGCATAGCTGGCTGACCTTAACCATGGAGTAACATGTTAATGTGTGGAGCCTGTGGTTTTCTCTGAAACTTCCTGGCAGTTGCTCACAGAATGTCACAGTCAGGAACTCTGGGCTTCAGTTTCAAAGTTGAAACTAATCGAAAACAGCGGGGAATAGACAGCAATAGCCGTGGAAGTAGTTGATGACCTGCCCGTGCAACGTTCACAACGTCAGAGTGATGTCTTGGGAGGAAGTTGGGTGGAACTCTTTACTTTGATCTGTGAAAAAATATCCATCCAGCAGACCAATATATATTTTCTTTTTGAGTCACATATTTTTGTAGTAATATAATCATTCCATTCCTGCCCAAGAATGCGCACCTGCTCTGTCCTGCTCTCATAAATACTTTACCTTTCACTGAACTTAACTTTTTTGTATTTCGTAAGGTGACAGTGTGAGCTGTGTCTAGATGATGGAGTGTCAGCATCGAGTTTGCTTGTATCTCGTTTTCTTTGCAGTAACACACACATTTTTCCTAGGGCATGCCAAAGGCAGTATTCCCTTCAGCTCAGATAAGGACCGGCAGGAGTATATTGCATCATGGATTGCATGGGATTAACGTATGATGAAAGACCAACATCAGTCTTAGTCATTGAAATAGCCTTCTTTCACCCCCAATACAGTTACAGAGGTTAAATGAATTATTTCTTTTTAACTAATTGTCATGTGTTGTGTGTATCAGTTTATCTTTTATACATGCACAAGCTTAAGCAACTTGGATGTATTTGACCTGGATAAAACTTTTTTCAGTTGTCCTGCATGCTAGATGGTGAAACAGAGTGTTGTTGTCAGTGTATGTGACCAGCATCACACACAAACTCATAAACTCATCTGTATGAAACTCAATAAGAATAAATTTAGTTTAATGAACAATGGGGGGAAAAACTGCTCATTATAGAAGAAGGTTGTTTTCCCTCGTGTAGAGTGTGCATCTCCTCTTGGATGCATTAAACCTTTACACATAGTTGAAGTCTTAATGAAGGATTCCTTGGGTATAATACAAGGTAGTGTTTTCAGTTGCTCTTTTAATAATGCAGATGGCAAAAAAAAGGAAACAAAATGACACAAGCGCATATTTGATATGAGCAGACATGGAAGCAACTTTTAAATTACTAATGAGTTATGCTTCAGACTTTTGACACTTAAGGCTGTAGCATCTTCAACTCTTCACACACATGCAGGAAGAGAGAGTGATGCATCCACACTTGCACCTGTGAAAAACTTTACTATAAATAGCATCTCAGTAAATTTAAGGCTTCTAATTTTCACTCAGGCCCTGTGTAAATTGTATCCTTTAAATTAGTGGGTTCACTTTTACAGTTACATGTTGCTCTAGTCCCAAAGTGAGCCTCACCATTAAGTTTGAGTCAGCCTGTCTGCCGTCTTCAGCAGGGTAACATACTATTTTGGCTGAATTTTAAAACTGAATATGTCTCAGTTAGCCTGCCTGTGTGTCTGCCAGTATTCTATATATGATACTATATGCGTACGTTATCTAGTGTGTGTGCTGCGTATGAGTTTTGCTGGGAACAGAGCAATATTCTCCTTCCCTGGCAAGCACTGCTGAGTCAGGTCGGGAGTGTATAATTACACATGGGTGCCCATCAGCCGTCTGATGGTCTTCTTCCCTGGCTCCCCCAACAATACAAACTCCTGTGCTTGTAGGGCTTAGACTACAGCCAGGCAAACCACTCATCCTGAGCCTAACCTCTGTGGAGGCCTGCTCTGCCCGGACTTCCACAGGCTATGTGCAATCCTGTATTATCACTCTCACTATTAGCTGCTGGCTCTGTGGGTGGATCCATGAGTCAGCGCAAGCAAATTCCTCGTCTCTAATGTACTCGCCTCCGCTCAGTTTCCGGGGTTGAAGGGAACTAGTGAATGACTCCTGCCAAGCCTGGTATGAGTAAGTCTTTTATTTGGATATATAAATAATGTAGTTGTGCTTTATTGTGGTCAGAGGTGTGTAAATGATTGTGGTCACATGCTTTTGGGAGCAGACTTTCATTGATATGTGTACCAGGATTGGCCTATATTTCCGAATGGGAAGCAAGTTGGTGAAATTTCTAGAATTGACATTAAATAAAGATCACTCACCCACTCTTCCGCCTTCTCCATTTTCTTCTCTCCTGTGGATTAGTCCAGGTTACCGTCTGTCTGTGTAAGTGCTGCTGGTGATTTATGATGCCTGGGATTTCACACTTAAGTGCTGTTTTACCAAGTGTGACTGTAGTGGTACTGACAGCCACAGGTGATGACCAGACATTCAGTGGCCATGTCGAGGCCTGCTTCATATCAACAAAAATTACAGCCATAACCTTTGAACCATTGCCATTTATCAGTAACATTCATTGCAATTACATAGCTTCACTAATTTCTAAAGAATGTGAGGAATCTCAGCATAAAGTCTGCTTTTCTAGATAATAAAGTTCTTCTGTCCATATTTGTCCTTCACTTGGATGCAAAGGTGTCCCCTGTATTAATGAACTGCTGATCCCCTCTCATTGAGATTTCACACTTCGACGAGCCAATCATTATAATGGAGAATGCCGAGGGCTGCACTAACAGACCCCTGTATGCAAATATGAAGACTAAAGCTTATTAATGCTGTTTCTGATTCCTTTGCGCTGAGTCATTAGCATGCCAGTAGCGGAGACAAAGGCGGACGTGGGACATTTTTAAAGGGTTGGTCGGTCAAAAGCATTGGGATTTTTCTCAGAGAAAATATTTGCTAAATTAATGTGCTCTGAAAAAAATGCATTATTCATCAAGTGTGATAGATATTTAGTGAAGCTCCGTTAGGAAACCAGGCAACCGTTCAGTCTAATTAACAAGCAGTGTATCTCAAGAGCCTGCAATCTGGAACCTCCACTGCGAGGATGGAGAAACAGACATACTTAACATCGACAGCCAGTGTCACATTAATAGGGACAACTTTACACATATTCATACACAAATACCTGAGTACTAACTAAATATTTTCCTGCTTAAATAAGTGTGAACCCAGCCTCCATTTCAAAGCTATACACACACTCCAGAGTTTCTTTTATGTTGTGTTAAAAGCTCTCACACAAGTTGCCAAGCTGTGACTGTTACTTTTCTAACATTTTACTGTCTTGTTAGATACTATAAAAGCATATTATGTGCTGCTTGAGAGGTGTGTCTGCGTTAGAAAGTTATTAGACTTTATTGTTGCCCCACAGAAGCCCTCAGATCTCGGATCTTGTTTCTTCACGTGCCCTGCAGACCACTCCCTGCTCTTTGACCGCAGGCACTGGAACCCTGTTGATAATGGCCTCTACTTAGGAATTATGGTGTTTAGGGAGCTACTGGTGGTTCTTGGCAAATGTAGGGAGCTTTACTCTCTTTATGATGAGTCTGGAAGAACATTTGCCTGTCAGACATACCGTCACAAGCAGATAAAGACTTGTCATCTCCCTAATATCTTCTGCATCTTCCCAAGGGCAAATTTGGTCTGAGCTGGAGCAGATGTTTTACTTGAGGATTAGCACAACTCTTTCCATAATGAACTGCCTTATAATAGAGATACTTGTGATCTGTTCAGACAAACTATGCTTAAAAAATCAAAAGTAATTTTATTTTGCCCAGTTGGTTGCTTCCAGAACTACTTGGGTACTGTCCAAACACTGGGGAAAAACCCACTGATTTAAACGATTTCCACAGAGGACAAGTGTTATGTGCTGAAGCGGATGGATAATTTTCTACCATTAGGAATAATTGTTGTAATATTCTCACCTGCAGGCATGCAGTGGTTTCTTTCTGTGTGTTTTTACTTTCATCAGTGTTTTTACGCACGATCTGTGGATAGACTGAAACACTGGACAACTAAGGCTGAAGATTAAAGAATGCAAAGCAGTAGGCGTGGACAGACAAAAGAAAGAATCTGCTCTTACTTTTTATTAGTTTTATCACTGGTAACATACGGACACAACAGAAAGGCAGTAAAAAATGGTGTTGCGCGGCAAGAGGACCCAGCGACGCCAGGGGCCACAAAAGATACAAGGCTGCTGAGCGTGGAACCAAAACAACAATGGTGTCTCTTCAGTACAGATGACACCAGGCTATTCTGTGCCAGCATGTTACTGGCTCTTTGAGTGTTTGTCTGTCTCTGCCAACCTTGAGCAGAGTGGCACAGAGGGCAAAGCTTCTTCCAGTACTGTTCATTGTTCTCTGAAAGCACTGTTTACCATGTTCAGGACTCTTCCATCCCGCAACCAGTCTGGGCCAGGGTCTTATTTTTTTTTCCCACTGATGCTGATAGAGATTTATCTACACTGGTTGGATGTGTGTTTTTCTTATTGTGTGTTTGTCCCTTTTCTTCTTCCATTGTTACTTGAACCTCTGTTGCTACACAGATAGCACAATAATAGTTCTGATGCAGACCTCTCATAAAGATAGGCCTAAATGGCACGTCTCCTTGCAAACACATTGACACATTCAAGCGTACTTACCCACCCCTTGACCATTGCTCTAGCATGACACAGTGCTCTCTGCTTCCTCTGTGTACACACACCCAGTGTACACACTCTTCATGTAGCCTGAGGCCTAAGGTGTTGAGGCGCTTCAGTACATTATTAACCTTGAATGAAATTGTTCTGTTTTTTGCAGATTTCCCAATACTCTTCATGACTAACACAATGTAATTATTCAAACCTTTGTAAAGGGTTAAGGGTGTGTCTATCCAGCTGCATTTGTGGTTGTCTTTTTTTGTGTGTTAGCTTTGCATGCATTTTTGGATTCTCATTTGTTTAAATCTTGAGAAATCAAATGATGCAGTAAATGAGTAAAAAAAAAATGTTCAAATACCCATATGTTTAAGGGTCTGGTTGTATCCTCCTGAGATCCAGGAAAGTAAAAGTTTTGGCTTCTTTGCAATGAATAATTGTCTAGATCGAAAATGGCATGAAGTAAACTGTTGTGTATAATTCAGTTACTGCATTATGTATTTGTTGTGGTTGAATGCTAAAATCAGGAAAAATGTATTGTTTGAATGTTGTATTACGTTAGTGATAAAGGTGTAAAAGCACTTGAGGGGTAGGATTAAATAAGTTTATACTTCTTCCTAGTCCTTTTCAACCATGCAAAAATTCAGACTTGCACATACTTGAAGATGGATTCTGTTCATTTAAATGTTATTTTGTTTTTGTCTTAATTTGCTTCGTTTTGTTTTATTTCTTTTGCATGTTCGAAATGAATAAATAAACAAACCTGTGAGCCACTTGTCCACTGCATTGCTGGGTCTCAGGAGGATATTTGCAGTGATTCATTTTGATTAAACAGCTGTATTTTTGGCATACGGTTACTTGTCTGTGACTAACCTGTCCGAAAAAGTCCATCAATTCACAGCCTGACACCCTCGCTCACACTGAGTGGCACAGAAAACTAGCCCTATCATGCCCGGTGTCTCTGCAGGACTGTGATGTTAACCACTTCTGCCTTGAGTTGAATTCACTGAGGAGCTGGGAGGTTGTTATTGAAGAGAGACAGACAGAGAGGCAGAGACAGGGTGATGAAAGACGTAAAGCGGGTTAGCTGGATGGATGAGTGACGATGAGAGGGGAGAGACAGACTGGCACATGGCTCCAATCACTGTTCTTTTCTCTTCCTCTCTTTGTCACTCTCCTGATCTATCTATCTGACAGAATTGTTTCTCTCCCTTTTTCATTTGCTCTCTATCCGTCTTCCTCACTGTCTTTCTTTCCCCCCCTTTCATCATACAGTATGACTGGTCTGTTTTTTTTATTCAAGATAAGCTCCTCAGCTGATGTCATACTGGATGGTCTCAGACTGGTACATACTTCTGATTAGTTCACATTGATCGTGGTTGTATATTTCCTTAATTTCATCCCCACTGAGAGCACTTGGAAAGACAGATGTCATAGTTTCAGCTGAAACCGGCCTGTACTGTAAGTGCCCCGGGTAATTTTCGGAGAAAGGGTAAGGGGGAGTGAGAGTAGAGGTGGGAACTGGGAAATTATTTTCTATTTTAAGGGGATAGTGATGGGGTTAGAAGGTGAGTCATGAGGATAAAATTGAATGCCTAAATTTGTGTGTGGAGGAGGATGACTGAACATGTGCAAAGTTTGTCCACAGCATTTGCATGATGAGTCAGAAACTAAACATTTTGTAAGAGGCCCATGTGTTTTAGCAGGGCTGAATGACAGACATATTTCAGTATCTATTAGTGGTATTTGTTGCGTATGGCTCATATTGACGGCATGCTATATACCTGTGAAACTACATTTCAGAAAGAGTTAAGCATCTCTCTTCTATCTGTATTTCAATGACATCTCAGACATAGGACTCCAGAGCCGTGAAAAGGAGCTGGGTCAGGCGGATGTCTGGTTCCCAGTGTTGTTGCGCCTGTGACAGAGAGAATAGACAGCAACCTGAGACTCACAGGCCTGTTTGTTTCCTGTTAGTGCAGATTATCACATTTCACCAGCCAGGAGGGACACAAACTAAGCATCATGGGAGAGTGACATTCTTAGTTGCGAGATATTTGTGTGTGAGTTTGTTTACATTTAATGTGTTTGCTACGGTACATCGCATTCAGACAGACATTAAAAGGTTAGATATTGTGCACATAAATTACATCAACAAATCCACTTAGAGGGGACCTGTCTTTTCCACTACATGCATAAAGCGGCTAAAATGTCAAAAGCTTAATCTCTGTTTGTACTTTGTAAGCGGTTTACTTACGGGTTACTACAAGGTATGAAGAAGGTTTTGTGTGGTAAAAAGTTAGGTGCTTTCTCTAAAACAAGCCTGCAAGGTAGCATTCCATCACATGTGGCTGAACAATTGAGAGTTTCCTTCTTTTCACAAGTGCGTGTTTTTAAAAAAGGCCTCACAGCTACAGTAAATGATCATCTACTTACTCTGGGACTCACATAGTTGAGCTTAATTATGTATTGCAGAACCCTGTGTGCCCTCTCAGAGAAAACTGCTGACATCTGCGGTGTGTTGAAGTTTCTAGTGTTTGGTTTTGATAAGCACTCCCCTTTTCATATCAAGTTTCTTTCCAGATGAATCACCTCACATGGATCATTCAAAAGAATTTCTACCACATGTGATCATCTGTCTCTATCTCCTGCTTGTTTCCTGTGATCTTGTTCTTCGGGTTCAGTCTTACGAGTCGCTCCGTCTATGTCTGTGGTGTCGTGTTGAGATGTTCTGAGTGATGTTGTTGCCACATCAGATAGGCTGTTGCTCCCCAGCAGAGTTTGTGTTTGGCATCTAAACAGTGGAGGAGTAATGGCGGTATGGGGCAGCCAGGTCAGCAACACAGGAGGAGGAGGAGGAGAAGCAGGAGGAGGGAGGCTGGAGCTTTGTTAAGAAAAGGCAGGAATTCTTCCGGCTGGCAGATGAAGTCAGTGCATTCCTCCAAAGCAGCTCCCTATAGGCAGCCAGTGGAGCAGAGCCAGGAACTGAATGAGGGGCAAGATAATGGTGGGGCTCAGTATTAAACACCTCCCATTGAGAACCACAGAGACAGACAGAAAGAGAACACCATCTGTCTGACTTTGGGTGAAGAGTTGTCTTTTACCCACCTAGGCTACAAAGTTTCATTTACTGTGCCAAGTACTATAGATAATCCTGCCACTGCCCAAGGCATTTTACTTTTTATGAACACTGCGGTATTTTATTACCTTGTTTTGAAGCCTAGCTGTAAAAGTACAGACAGACACAGTGAGTATTAAACACACTGATATTCACTTTGGTTAAGCATGCTGTCCAGACTACCCACTGCTCCTCTCTTTTAAGTCTGAGGAGACCCATTTCTGGTCCTGCTGAGCGGCAAACTGAGTTGCACAAACATATACAGACTTTCTCTATCTCTCCTGCTATGTTTTTATGTATTTGTACCCACACAAACACCCTCTCCCAAACGCAGATACACTTGAGCTGTTCCACTTTCCCTGTCCATTCCCCTCGGCAGTAAGCTATCATAACGGCTTTGAAGGAGGGCAGCAGAGCGTTTAATTGGGTTACAGATTGGCATTTATGCTCCCAGGTCCACAAGATACCGCCGAGGCTCTTAACTAACTACTAGGAAAGTACAAAATTCTACAGTGCTATACCCCTTGGCTGCTGCTCTTGAAATGTACAATTCAGTGATCCCCTCACTCAGTGCAGCACATTTGACGTCATCATTGTTTATTGTAGAAACTGGTATTTGCACATGAAATGACTAACAGCTGAGCGAGACATGGATATGGATATGACCGTCAGTTTTGTTGAGGTTTACAATAGACTACGTCATATGTTATGTGGGTCAGGTTACATCAGCTACGCCTCAG
Organism: Sphaeramia orbicularis; assembly: GCF_902148855.1. Taxonomy (NCBI): domain Eukaryota; kingdom Metazoa; phylum Chordata; class Actinopteri; order Kurtiformes; family Apogonidae; genus Sphaeramia; species Sphaeramia orbicularis. Next base: position 20,836,045 of record NC_043962.1, read on the forward strand.
AGATGTCGTCAGAATATTTGGTTAGAACCATTTGTTTTGCATCTGAATGTTTTCATAATATTAATAATAATGAATATGTTTCCTATGTATGCTCATATTTTGTCCTTCTTTGAAACTGTGTCACCCTCACAGCCTAAGTTGGGCTTTGTGTCTTCACCCGCACATTCATTCTTACAACTGAGAAACAAGATCTCTTAATTAATCATTGATCATATTAACACACCTCTAACCAGACACTCTGTCCTCTTCGTCTTTTACAGAGTTGGTGCCATGCAGCGTTGAGCTGAGCCAAGCTGAGCTGAAGATATCTGTTTTGAAGACCATCTTACCCTTCACCCCACCCTGACCGGTCCCAGATGGAGCTCAAAGTGTGGGTGGATGGAGTGGTGCGGGTGGTATGTGGCCTATCAGAGGAGACGTCCTGTCAGGATGTGGTCATTGCTCTGGCCCAGGCCATCGGTGAGTTACTTAAGCTTTTTTTTTTTTTCTGCTCTGAAATCACACTGTGACTTAAAAGTGGAAACACTTCTGAAGCTGTTGTTTCTTTACACCTGGTTATCTTTACTTGACAGTTTATATGATTAGATAACCTCCCTCCAGTGAGAGTTTAATAAAGAAGAACTGCTGCTCTGCCTTCACCTTCTCATTCTCTACTGACCCATATCAAGTGCTTTCCTGGATTTTCAGAGGTCACTTTAGAATTGAGCCATCTCTCTGTCCCTGTATCCTCTAGCTGTAGTTGAGCCATACTCTGCAGCAGCATTGAACAACATGACTCCAGATTTAGAACTCTCCTCCTTCCATGAGTGAGCTGCCTGCCAAGTCATTAGGGAGGGTTTGTCCTAATTTCAAAGTCCTTGTGGAAATTTCAGTTTATTTGAACGTTTTTTACATGTTGTGCGAGTCTTGTGCATCAGCTTTTTATTCCAATTCTCAGTGGCAGAGATTAAGAGGTATCAGCATCATCTTAAAGTGCTTTTTTTCATAGCATTACTTGCATAAGAGGGAGGAGCTAACCCTACTGCTGCATTTACCAGGAGTTGAAAACATTTTTAGCTTAATTAGTTTTTTAGATCAGATAATTTGTGTTTTTTTTTTTATTTTCTCTGTACAAACACGGCTGGTGGATTTGAAAGTCAACCAACCTCTTTGATTTCATCAGTCAATTTGTTTTCACTGACAATGTGTAACTGCATGTGAAAAATAATACAAGATACTTCTCATTTCTAAGACGAAATATCTCAGCATTTTTGATACTCGCCTGTTTGGCCTGAGGAGATGCAGGAATAAAGGATGCATTTTAACACAGAAGTTAAAATGAAACAACCAAATGGAACTAGCAGACTCGCGCTTCAGTGCGTTGTGAAATGTCACAAATTGTTCTGTAGTCCAGGTGATGCATGAGAATTATTTTCTTTTTTGGAAGAGCACGGAACTTTGCACTTTGGGACCCTGTACATTTCTGGAAACAGAGCCATCACAAACAAGATTTGTAGTGGCCGTAGTGGACATTTTACCTTCAGATCTGTTGAACTAAACATGAGACAAAAAAGCCTATGCTGACCCATATGTCTTCAAAGATTATAATGATTCCAGATACACTGTTGCCCATAAAGTTGGAATAATTTTGTTTTCAGACACATTCCTCTTTTTATTCCTATTAATACCCATAAGCACAGTTGTACTCAGGTTTACATATCCTGACAGAATGTGCATGGGATGGTAGTGGATGTTCCAACATGACAGTGACCCCAAACACGAGGCCAAGTCAACCTGTCATCAGCTACAGCAGAAAAAAGTGAAGGTGAAAGAGTGGCCATCTCAGTCTCCTGACCTCAATATCATTGAGTCACTTTGGGGAGGTCTCAAACATGCAGTTCATGCAAGAAAACCTAAAATCTTAAAGGAACTGAATGTGTTTTGCCAAAAAGAATGGGCAGCTTTACCCTCTGAGAAAATAAAGTGCCTCATCCACAACTACCACAAAAGACTTCAAGTTGTCACTGATGTTAAAGGGGCCAATACAGAGGATTAAGAGCTATGGCATGTAAACTTTTGATCAGGGTAATTTGGATAGTTTCTGTTGTCAGTATGATTTAAAAAGAGCAAACACATTTGTTTGATAATAAATGGCTTCACCCAACCACTAGCCACAAGTGAAAGAAAAGGTTTTGTGTATTATCATTCATATTCTCTGAAAAATGGCCGAAGAATCACAAATTCTGCTAGAGTATACAAACTTATGAGCACAACTGTAATCACCTTTGACGAGGTGCAGTTATTACTTACTGAGTCCTAGTTGCACTTTATCAAGAATAAATACCATTGTCACGATCATTTCACTGGAAGAGGTCAAAATATTTTATTCCAACTTTATGGCCAACAATGTAGAACAACATGTATTCATTATATGGACTGTTAATGGTGAATTCTGTGATGCTGTGAGCGGGAAAGAACAGAACATTAGCCAGACTTTATTATTATCGTTTATCTATGATCTCTTGCATTCATGGTGTGTAGAGAGGCTTTGTCCCTTTGTTTGTTTACCCTGACAATACAGTACTGTAGTGTAGAGCAATATTCAATATGACCTTAGTAACCTAGTTTATAAAGAATGCATCTAACACAAAAACTTACTTCATAAGTATATTTGAGAAACATATTTGATAGTTTTATTGTTCTTGAACTGATTCTCCTTTTTTCTCCCCCACTTTGATTTCTTTTTCAGTGAACATTTTGCCCCACATTACTGTCACAGCTGTGTTATTTGTTTATATATACTACTTCGATTTTCCCACCTCTTTGGCTCATAAATTGACTAAGTTCACTCACCACTACACAAAATCCTCTGCAGTTGGTGCATGATGGATGCTAATTAAATTCTTGTCTCTGTCCACAGGTCAGACAGGCCGCTATGTTCTGATCCAACGTCTGAGGGACACAGAGAGGCAGTTGCTGGCTACAGAGAGGCCCCTCGAGTCCTTGGCAAAGTTGGGCCAACATGGGAGTGAAGTTCAGTTCTTCTTGCGACGCACAGGTCCCAGCAGCAGTGATGGACCTAGCTCAAAACAAGATAGACAAACCCCTCTGCCACTGGCCAGGAATCCTGAGCCTGAGCCTTCAAAACGCAGTCAGCCTAAGAAATCCCTCACCTTTAACCTGGGGCCATCAACCTCTCCCAAAACCAAAGCCAAACAGTTCAAGAGGTCCCCCCGTGACTCTCCAGAGCAGAGAGCATCCCCCTCTCCTTCTCCTAGCCCTGTATCCCCTCATGTGCCATCCCCCTCTCCTTCACCACCTATAGGCCAGCCCAAAGAGGAGGTCTTTAGGAGGGTTCTTCAGCAGCAGGAGAGACTGAGGGCCATTGAGGTCCAACTAGAAGCCCTAGAGAGGGAGTCACACGTGTGGGAGCGTCCTTACCCATCTCCCTGTCCTTCACCAGTATCGGACGCTCGCCTTCAGGAGGAAATAGACGCTCTGGAGCAAGCACTGCGAAGGAACCAGGCTGAACTTGCCCACGAGCAGTACTGGGAGGAGGAGTTTCAGGCAGAGATGGAAAGGGAGCGAGGAATGAGGAGGAAGTTGGGAGAACTCCATGCCAAGTTAGACGATTGTGGACGGCGACTGCATGAGTTTTCGGTTCGTTCTGCTCAGCTGGAGCAAGAGATCCAGCGGGAAAGCCAGTCAGAAGGGAAAGCCAACGGGCCTGAGGAGTCCCTCGATGCTGTGAAGGCTGAGCTCCAGAGCCAGGAGAGACATGGGACAGAACTGGAGGATCAGCTGTCTGAGACTGACAAGGCTCTGGGGAAGGCAGAGTCTCTGCTGCAGGTAAGGAGAGAGGTCACAGAGAAGGGACTGTAAATTCAAGTGGTACCATTTAAGATGTGCAGCACTGACCCTCTTCTACCTACACTTTACACTAGACACCCTCTCCTGCCTGCATACAGCAGACAGACAACAGAGCAGAGACACTAATGACAAGAAGGAAAAGGATTACTGAAATAAAAACAAACTTGTGAATACAAATATAAACAGTAATTTAAAAATTATGTTGGGATGAATGTTCTATACTGAGCTCGTACCCATTATGGAAATGTTTTACAATCTGAAGAACTATTTACAGTGTAAGTGAACTGGTTTGGCAGGTATTATCAGGTATGCCTGTTCTGAACACATCATTACTCATGGTGATTATATTACACCGACAGTATCTACATATTCCTTTACTATTGTGTATGGAAAAAAGAGATTAAACAGCATTGTATTCTTAGCACAAAACCTTCTATTGGTTGAACTCAACCTTGATTCATTATCTTTTGTGGTGTTGTTATATGTTTACTTTTGGTGGATGTCATAGATGTGGCTGTATCAATAAAAGCCTAACCCAGTTTGAAATGAAACTCTAGTTTCCTCATAATCCACGTGAAACCCAAGACTTTGGTGTCTACTTCATGGAGCTGACTGGTTCTAGCCAGAGGACTGAATAAAATTAAATCCCCTCTGTATTGCGCTATGATAGAGGTTGTTGTGAATGTTTTATTGTAAGGACACAGAGCGTATTGTGAGAACTTGTGATCACCAGTGTTTTACTGACTTAATTTGCAAAATCCATCAGGACTGGGATGACCGCTGGGCCCCATTTCTTATCCACTGGGTTTCAAGTAAAAGCAAATTGGCTTCAAAACTGATTAAAATATAATGATAAGCTCATTTGCCTTCCTGTCTGTCATCCTCATGGGGATGTGTCTGACTCTGGGGGGGTGAACCTGACAGATTTAGTGCCTGGTTGAATGGACAGAGAAGGGCCGTGTGTGTCATGGTCACTTTGCCAAGTAGACATTCACCGCAGTCTGTTATATAAGGTGCACTCTGCTTCAGAACAGAGGCCTAATTCTGGGATAGTGATGTGCCATCGTGCTGTGACTTGTAAGCAATACTGCAAGGATTTATAACCCAACAATAACCACAGGAGAAGGGTGCTACCCAGACAGTTTTGACCTGCATTAGATAATACACTTTTAAAATGATGTAGACTGTTAATATGATACAGTAAAACAAAGCTCAATTCCAAGAACTGGAAAGGGTTGTATGTCTGGCTCAGTCAGTCATCTGTCAGCTGATCAGTTGAAGCTGTCAGCAGAGTGTTTAAGTGTTGGTGATGAGCACAGCGTTCCTGTCATTAGGCTAATGGAGGCAGACCTGCAGGTGTGAACTACCTCAGCAGGCTGCCTCACTCCAACATTAATTACACCGATTCTCTCTCTCACACACACACACACACACACACACACTGAAGCATCCTCCTATGGCTTCCTGTACAGTGTGCACACACATTGATTAAGCACAAATGGATAGTCAGTTAAGTCTGATTAACTGCTGTGTTTGTGTGCATCAAAGTTTAATCTCTGGCCGTAAAGGTGATGCCATTGCCTCTACGACAAATCTCTAAAGCCCGCATTTTCAACAATTGCAGTTAATGAATATCTTCTCCTTTGGCACCTGGTCAATTAAGACAGTTTTAAAGTGAAGCAGGGAAATGAGCTCCCAATATATGCATATATAAGCTCCAATCAGATGGAAACTGCAGATTGTAGCTGATGATTTACTGTAGGTAAAAAGTCTGATGGCATGAGTGCTTAGGGGCTAGATTTTGAGTGTCCATACATATACTTTACTGCCCCCTTGTGGTGAAAATAAATATTCCAGGATTTCCTGTAGTAGTACGTTGAAGTCAGTAATTTCACTTTAAAGGTGTAACATTGATTCCAATCAGAATGTTTTTGGTGTCCTCTCATTACAGTTATAATATAATTCTATCAAAAAATCTTATGGACACATTTAGCTTGCCCTGTTCCTCATTTTTGTGAAATTAGTTCTAATTATTTAATGTGTTTGTACAGACTGATGTGAGCTCTTGATCACACACTGTTTTCTTCACTAATCCATGCTCTTTCCATCTCAGGCTAAACAGGAGGAGCTAGAGGAGTTGAATAAGGAGCTAAGACAGTGTAACCTGCAGCAGTTTATCCAACAGACAGGTGCTCTGCCTGCACACAATCAATCCCGCACAGAGCTTCAGGAGCAGCTGGAGCAGTTAGAGCTGGCACATCTTCTACAGGAAGAATACAGGAATGGAAGTATGGCCTCAAGCTACATTAAAGCTTATACTTAACATTGGTAATCGGGCTGTAGTGAGTAGTTAATTCATGAGCCTATTTTTTTCCCACTCTCCCTAAGGTCGAAGTACAACTCCAGTGGAATCCCCGCCTCGCCCCACTGCCAAACAGTTCCTGGGACATCCCCGCAATCTTCAAAACCCTCTAGTGTCCAGTCTCAACCCCGAGGGTGTGTATGTGTGAGACCCTGCTGCTTCCCAAGTTCCACCCTGCTGTGCTCCTCTTCTGCTCTGCCCGTCCCCCCCGGTCCCAGAGCCCGCCCCCTCCCTCCGCTACATTTTCTATCCCAGCTTGATTGTGATCCTTAAGGTTACACCTGCTGTTTACGGTGACGGGTAATGGAAGCATCAATATGGTGGAGGTCTCTGCTACTTCTCAGGCTGAAATACATCTCCCCTGCGCCTCCCTCTGTGTCCTCCTGTAGTGTCCTTAACCCCTTTTAACAGAAGATTGAATCTTCTGTAGATCTCACACATTCCTTCTTTGACTTTTTTTTTTTTTTTTAATATCCCAGTATGTTATAATTTCCTGTCTAATTGCATCTCCTGTCCTCTGTCTCTTATCCCTGTTTTGCTTGACTAACAGTTGCTGCTTTATTTTCTTTTCAAGGCAACAAGCGATTTAGTGACCGCTGCTTTTTACTGAATTTCCATGTAATGCATCATTCTCACTGGGAATCACTGTAGCAGACATTCTGATTGTAGTGCTGTTTTTATACTGTGATATGGAAAGATACAAGACCAATGTCATTTCAGTTTGCCTTTTATGTATGGATACTGTTTCTGTTGTAAGGGGGTGTATCTATACAATGCCTTGTACTTTGGTAACACTTGACTTCCAAAGAGCAAGAGCCTGTCATGGAGGGCTCTGCAAAAATGTATTGCACTGTCCCATTATCTTACTGTGTGAAACCATGGCCCTCGACCGCCTACAGAGAAATGTATTTTTCTGGTCCAATTTTGTTCTGGTTTAATGCAAGATACTTAGTTCAGGAGCTTAGAACTTTTGCCAATCTATTTTTGCCAAGCTAAAAGAAGGAATACATTTCCGAAGTAGTGCTACAGGGCCATGGTTTATTAAAATAACAGTTATTTTCTTTTCCTTCATTGGGATGGATGCGCCTGGTTCTTTTGCCGTCATCACACTTAACCTTTGACCTGTCATAATTTGTATTGTGCCTCAGTTTATCATAGATTTAGGATGAGCTTACTTACCAAAGTTCTCAGATCAAACATCAGGAGTATAAAAAAAGCTGATGTTTTCAGTGTTTTAACAATTTATTAACATTATTCACAATTATTGATTATCCACCGTCACCATCATTTACTGATTCAAAGCACTTAACGTTTATTTCACCACGTCTTTGTATTACGCTGACAGGTCAAAGCGATGTGTGTTGGAGTGCACACTCTTTTTCTACTGTCTGCAGTGTGGTGTTTTCTTTGTGGAATTATACAACAGCTCCTTGCTTCGGGGTCTATTGACATCTCAGTGCTTGTTATAGAGACTTGCTTGAAACAAATTGTGTTTCAGTGTGGATATCTAGATTGACCCCGGTCACTCCTGTTGTGTCTAAGTGTTTTCCAAACAAAGGGATCATCATCCCCACTTATTTTTGTGTGTCTTGCAGTCTTGACATCCCGAGAGTCGTCATGGAGATAAAACATGGACCACATGGCCAAGGGAAACATGTTCACTGTTCTGTCACCGCCACCTCTTATTTAACCCCTTTCTTTGTAACTTTGTCATTAATCTACCATAATTATACATATTGTATGTACATAAGACAAATATATTTACAGAGTTTTGCTACTGTAAACACTGCAAAGTATCTGTATTAAATGTAAAATAATTTAGGAACCTTTTACGCATAGGAATTATTACTATGTATTTAAATATAATAAAAATGTGCTTTGTGTTTTAGATAATTCTTGTAACCTGATTATTTTGTTAATACTGTGAAAACACCATTTAAGTATTTTTCCCCCTATTTTTATATCCATATCAATAGCTGTTTATAAAGAGGACGTGAGAAACAAGAGTAGAGAGAGATGGGAATGATGAGCAACAAATGTAACCTGAGAATCAAACTGAGGTTATTGCATTTCATAGTTCATGCTTAATCGACCAACTGCAACCGTTAGAAAAATAACATTTTGTTGTAATCATCTTAGTTTTAAATGATATAGCAACTCAGAGTGCAATAAATTCAGAACACCCTGCAGTAAATAATTAACAGACCAGTGTATTCTTACTAAAAATTACAGTAACATGAAGCTCCATGCATTATGAATATATTATAGGTATTGAAATATGCATGATCTCCGCTCTGCTAGTGGTACAATGGCTTCTGTGATGCAGTATGGACCATTTTGGGGCATTTTAAAGCTGGTATTTACAGGTGGCTGATGGAAAAATGCATCCTTGGATTGAAAAGGAAATGTGGTGAACATCCTGGTATCACATCTGCTTATGTTATGGGTCAACAAACAGTATATCTAAAGGATGAAACCGTGAAGGGGTGAGGATACTGAAGTGTATTTGAGAATGACCTGCAATCTGTTCAGTAATAATTACACTTTGTTTATAGCTCTACGTTCCTTGCATATTTGTGTTATCGGTATAATAAGTTTCTTATATCTGTAGATCTTGTTGCAGGAAATAATGGATTTTGTCATCACGAGTGTGTTTTCTAGATCTCTCTCTTACAAATGATAGAAATTTTTTTTTTGTTTGTTTTCTGTCATTTGTGAGAAAAATCACCGTGGCAGAACAGATTAGGATCAACACACAATAGCACCACCACAATCTCCCCTGCAACACGTACATGTCCTCCACCCCTTTCCTGTTTGTTTATCCACTAGAGTAAACATACTGGCCCATCACACAGACAAGTGACATGAATTTCCCTAGTGCGCTGGCTAAACCGACTACTCCGATTAAAACCCTGTGGATTTCTATAAATACTCTCACTTAATAGATACTTTTTTTTTTTTTGAAAAAAGCACATGTTTTTCCTCTCATTTCAATTTCTACAATTCTACTTCATATGTTGTTGTTGTTAACTTCTGACCATGTGTTGGGGATTAAGAAGAAGTACGTGAGATGGCCAGTTTAGATGTGATGATTAATTATGTAAAATTGGATTATAGCGAGGAAGACTTAGAGCTGTCTGGCTTGGTAGGGGTTAGATAAGCTTCAAATCCTTGTTTGGTTACCCCTGTCTGGAAACCCCACAGCACAACACTGACGCCTGCCTGTAAACCCCAGTGATACTACTATTACGCACAAGGCTTGGTTGACTGCTACATGCACTTTGAAAAAAAAATAAAAGGTCATGTGACTGATAATGATGGAGGAGGGAAAAAAAATCCCAGTTCAACTTATTTATTTCCAGATAATCACACACTAATGTTGCATTCATGTTTTTTTGTTTTTTTTTTAAAAACCGTGTACACAAGGTAAAATGTTTCCAACCTCAATCACTTCTAAACCCAGAGAACTCCAATTTCATAAACAGGACATTAACAGATTATAAAGCTGCAGGACACCATGCTGAGGGAATTATTTTGCTTGTACAATGGCACTCTGGATGAACCTCAACTGAATCCACACTGTGAATGATGGATGAGTTGACCAGCAGGTGTTGGAAAACTAAACATTTAACCACTTATAAATGATAATATCGATTCATAACAAGCAGAGAATGTCTGGGTAAAAACGTGCTTGGATGTGGGTAAGTGAGAATCTGCACGTCTACATTTATGATGATGAAAGAACCACAAGTAAATGAGTGACATACTGCACGTATAGTCACGGAAAAAATTATTAGACCATCAAAAGTCATCAAAAACAATGGTTATGCAATCAAGTACTAACTCCTGTGTGTATCATGTGACTAAAACAGACAAAAAAGAAAACATGGAATGCCTAAAAGCACTGTTTTTTGTCAGTACAATGCCATAGATATTGATGTAAGAACTGAAGCGATTTTGATTATTATCAAGAAAACCATGAAAAATGGCTAGATATCAGCTCTGAAATTAAACTCTAATGAGCTATTTTTTGTTATCATTATATTTGTCCGAACAAATGTACTTTAGTTGTACCAGGCATTAAAATGAACAAGAAATTGAAGAAAACAAGGGTGGTCTAATATTTTTTTCCTGCGACTATCTATTCCTATGCCTGTGTGTCACAATGAATCATTAGGCACCAAAGGGAATAAAAAAATCCTCACTGACATGAAAACACACATATTACATGGTAAAACAGAAAGTAAGATACATAATGCCACAGTTGATGTAGTACAAACTTTACTTCTCACTTAAGGAAAAACTTTTTACAAACATACAAGGTGCAAACACAATGGTCATTGTTGCTTGCAGAATCATTAAGGATATCTATCTTGTGTTATCCATGCAAAATAAAACTGAAACTGAAACAAAGCACCAGCAGTCTTGGCAGTAGGTGGCATTGGAGCAGCTGGGTCTATAGGCGGCAGTGCAAGGCTACAATAAGGTACAGTATGTGCACATAAGAGGAAGTAGGCTACAGTACACATGGACACCACAGGGAGGGATTTCATCTTGAGCAGGCCGGTCCCAGAAATGTGCATGGGACATGATTAGGAACTACTTGTACAAAGGTGTCTGGTCCGGCTGTGGCTGGTTTATGGACGAGGTATTCCCAAAACCAGGTTAGCCGCTGTCACACGCACAGTGGAAATGGCAACTGGCACAATGTGCGTTAGTCAGTGGCTTACCTGCTTTTAGATCACAACCACTTAAAAGACCACATTAAGCGCACAATCTGTGGAGTGACACAGACAAAGGCTGTGTAATGAAACAGTAATAAACCACACAAAAGAACTGCGTGTCAGGGACCGCAGATCATCCATGACACATAGGAAATAACATAATTTTAGATCATCCATGAAATATAAAATAATTAAATTCTACTAAAATTAAAGACACAAATAAACATTTTAATTCTCCCCAGCTTTATAGATTCAGAAATCCTAGCTGGTTTGTTGGTTATCCATTCGATTTGACAACAAAATATATATATATATTTATTTCTTCCTATATCACTTGTCGTGAACAACTTCCAAAAATAAACATGTCAATAATTATACCCAAAGAATTCGAAATTAATATATATTTTTTAAAAAAAAACCAAAAAAACAAAACAAAACAGATGTCACAATTTAAAGGATGGCCTGATCATCAACATCATTTAGACGGAATAAAGAATTGTGGGAGATAAAGGGAGCTACTTACCAGTCTCAAGTTTTCTTTTGGGATGTTTTTTTAAAGATAAAATTGTTCAATGCTACGGATGGGAGCTTGTCTACCGTTTAACCTAATACGGAAATAGTTTTTTCTTTCAAAGAAATCACAGTGCATGATTAAAGTTAGGTGCATTTTAAGAATATCGTATAGCCGACACCGACGCAGAAGTTGAGTTCACTTGCACTACCCCAACCCTGCCCACTCCCCTGCATCTGCAACCCGACCTGGTTATGCAAATGAGAAACAAACTGGCAACGAGCACAGCGAATCCAATATAGAGCTGTAGAGTTACACCCCGCCTTTTGTGAACAACGGACCAATAGGAGTCGGAAAGAGGCGGGGTTTGTACAACCAGCGCGTTTAACAGCTTTCTAGAGTTATAGTTGGGGTGCGGCGCGTTCAGTTCTGCACGTCGTACATTAGGAATGAACCATTCTCCTGTTAACAGTTTCATGTCCCGCCAGATTATTTCTCGCAAACATTCTTCCGATACAGGTGTCGTTACGCTTAAAATAACGCCATGTGGTGCGACAGCTGTTCCTGCCCTTGTGATACGCGTATTTTAAGGTTGTTTGAGAAAGGACGCGCCTACCCCTACAGTCAGAAGTGGTTGAACTCGGCTTACTTGTGTACAGTGTTGCCATGAGCAGAGTGTGGCTGTGCACGTACCAAGGATGCAGCATGACAGTCTGATCTGATGATGACGACGACGAGGATGAACACTCAATTATTTACAAAGACTGACTTAAGGACTCCCCAACATCCACAGCTATATTTAATAACAAATCTCAAATATTTAGCAATTATTTCTATTTTATTTATTAGAATTTTTTTGGATTCTTTTTTTTAACCTGTTCATTCCCACAAACGTGTGAAAATAAAATCTAACCGACTATCCCTGAATGAATTAAGTATTATTTTCTCTTTTGATTTAAAAAAAAAAAAAAAAAAAAAAAACATTATATAATAATCTTTTTAATTAATCGTTTTTCATATACGTATATATAGGTCTATAATATTGTATGACGAGCACACACACACACACATATATATATATATATATATATATATATATATATATATATATATATATATATATATTTTTTTTTTTTTTTTTTTTTTTTTTTTTTTTTTGTCCCATTTGACCAGTTTATGACGTTTATGGCTGTCAACGCCTTGTAGGATTATAGGCAGCCAGGATACACATAACCCCGTGACATTTACCAAGTAGCAAATCAGGATTACTATGTATTATGTAACTGCTGATTTCGTCTGTCTGAATTAGCCGCTTGGGGGCGACAGTATTGTGCACCGTTGCCTTAAGCTTGTGACAGTTTTACTTAAATTGTTTTACTTGTTTATATGAGCATACATGTTTTGTTTTTTTTTCTTAAAATGTAAGCAAGAAACAGATAATTGAAACTTGATTTAAGTAAAAATGAACCTTTTATTAGGTTTTGAAATTTTATCCCATTTTTATTGCATTAGTGTCCTTTTTATGTGCCTTTAATTAAATGTAACTGGAGAAAAGACGAGACATACACTTAAATAGATGTGTAGACTACTGAGATGTGACTGACGGAAGGTTATGAACTATAAGTCTAAAGATATTAACTGGAAATATTGCATGTTTGGATTCTATCATCTGAAAATAGAATAGAAATAGAATAGAAATTATGTCATTACATTACACTATCATTAGTGATGTACAACAAAATTAGGGCACACAGTGTACAATGACATAAAAAGACAAGAATTAACAACAAAATTAATTAAAAACATTCACGATATTAGAATACAGGGTGGGGAAGCAAAATTTACAATGAACATTTAGTTGTTTTTTTCTCAGCAGGCACTACGTCAATTGTTTTGAAACCAAACATATATTGATGTCATAATCATACCTAACACTATTATCCATACCTTTTCAGAAACTTTTGCCCATATGAGTAATCAGGAAAGCAAACGTCAAAGAGTGTATGATTTGCTGAATGCACTCGTCACACCAAAGGAGATTTCAAAAATAGTTGGAGTGTCCATAAAGACTGTTTATAATGTAAAGAAGAGAATGACTATGAGCAAAACTATTACGAGAAAGTCTGGAAGATACTATTAAAGAAGAATGGGAGAAGTTGTCATCCGAATATTTGAGGAACACTTGCGAAAGTTTCAGGAAGCGTGTGAAGGCAGTTATTGAGAAAGAAGGAGGACACATAGAATAAAAACATTTTCTATTATGTAAATTTTCTTGTGGCAAATAAATTCTCATGACTTTCAATAAATTAATTGGTCATACACTGTCTTTCAATCCCTGCCTCAAAATATTGTATATTTTGCTTCCCCACCCTGTATAAATGAATACACAGCCATAAAAAAGAGGAAAAATCTTTATTTAAAATCATACACAGATATTACCAGCAAACTATTATGTTTCAAGCTGAAAAATATCAATATAAACTGATTTAGTCATGAACTTCCAGAAAAAGTTCTTCACTTATTTTGCCATGTAGGTATACTATCATTAATCATATAGACACTAACTTCACCTTCACTTCATTTCAAGAAATTGACATAAAATGCATTTTTAGTCAACGAAAATAAATAAATAAATAAATAAAATGAAAATCAAAGAATTCTGTATAAATAACTTCACAAATACAAATTAAAAGCTTTACTTACTACATCGGAAAATTAAATAAGACGCAAACATAAAAGAAGCCCCTCTCCCCAAAGAAAATAAATAAAAATAAATGAATAGATTCACAACAATATTAAATAAAACACGCACACAAAAGAAGCCCCCCTTCCCAAAGAAAATAAATAAATGAATAAAAATCAATAAATAAATTCACAACAATATTAAATAAAAGACACACAGAAAAGAACCCCCCACCCCCCAGAAAATTAAGTTTTGTTTATTTTCTTTATTATGCAAGAGTTAAAATTGTTGCTCACTATTATTGTATATATTTCTCGGATTATATTATTAAAAAAAAAAAAAGAAAAAAAAAAGAATGAATGAGTCAAGTGTGTAATATGATCCAACCCGTAAAAGAGTCCTGTCCCTTTAAGAGAGTCCGTGTTCTGGGTACACTCGGCCATTTCCGTCTGTTTCCAGCCGGTGGTGTCACTCAACAACAGTGGAGACTTCTAATCACTTATATCTTACATACCTCACACCACTACATAGGGTAGGTCAAAGAACATTTACAAGGTCGAAGAGAACACTCTGGTTACGTGGCTTGAATGTGGAATTTGTGCAAAAGCCCCCTCACAGGTTGCTAGTACCACAGTGTGACCGTAGTGGAGCTTCGCTATATTTAGCTAACAGGCTAATGCCAAAGCTAACGTTGCTAGCATCGTTTGTTTAGCTTTACAGGTTACGTATATACATTTGTCATATCATGTATCTTTCAGCCGAATATCTAAATGTGCGGTGGTTGCATTTTTTCATAAGAGGCATAAACAAAGCTCTCTTTACGGTGTAGATTTTTCTCTTTGTTTACAAATGTAGCCCTAGCATGGTTTACCAGGGCTACAATCATAGTAGTAGTTATGAAGCATGGACTAGCTAGCGAGGTAACCTGAAGAAACCATAGCCTGCAGATGTAATGCAGACCGAGAGCATGTGGCGAATAATCTTCTCCATGTTTTTGTTGAAGGACTCAGGGAAAATTGCACGTTATCTTCGCCCTGTTCTGCTCCCTGCACCTGTTCTTCAAACAGTGAGTACGAAGTCAGAAGTGTCCAGTTAATCTTATGCAACAAATCCAGACGTCAGATGTTATTTAAGACTGTCTGCCACTCTGTTTTTGTCTTTTTAAAAAGAGATTTGCTACCGGAGATTGTTCCTCTATCATTCTTCTGATGGTCAGCCATGGATGAAGATGACAGCCAGGATGAGCTGATCAACTGCAGTAAATCCCAGAACAAAGGGAAACGAGCTGCATTGTGGGCTATCTCAGGTACTCTGTTCCAGTTGTTTGTTGTGAAAAGGACTGTACATCGTGGCAAAGGCTAAACTAAATTAAAATCTCACACATCTTTAATGTGTGTGTTAATATTTTACACATATTAGATGACTCGGATGATGCAGAAGAGGAGTCTGGGGAGGGAGAGTCTGACAGTGGAGAGGATGAAGAAGAGGGTCCTCTAGATGGAGAGGAAGATGAGGAAGATGAAGAAGAAGGAAATGAGGAGGATGGTAATAATGACAGAATGAGCAATTTGCTTTATTTTTGTTTGTTTGTTTTTGTGTCATGTCAGCTTCCACGTGTAGTAGACATGTAATCATGTCAAATGTGGTTTTTTTTTTACCTACTGGACCATAGTTTTAATGTGGAATGAAGAAAATGATATTCCAACGCAATTAACTCTGTCTGTGCAGCGCTTTTATTCCACATTTATACATATTTTTATCGCATATAGATGATGAAGAGGAGGAGGAGGAGGAAGAGGAGGATGATAAAGCTGTGGAGGGAGCGACTGGGGGAACCTCTGCTGACCTTGCAGATATGAGCTCAGATGAGGAAGCAGACAAGTGTCCCATCTGCCTTAATTCATTCAATAGCCAGCCTGTGGCGACACCAGAGAACTGTGTACACTACTTTTGCCTTGACTGCATCCTTGAATGGGCCAAAGTGAGTCTATTATTTGGTTGTATGGGTCTAAGTAGAGAATCACATAGTGTTTGATTAACGCTGGCCGATATGTGTGTGATATCTTTTAAAAAAGATTTCATATACCCCTGTATTGTAGCAATGTAAACAACTGCTGTAACGCTTCAGTGGTAATTTGGCTTGATTGTAGAGACAATATGGGGAGTTCTGCATTTTGTTAACGGTTTGTTATTCTTAATAGTTATAGCTCTATTAATTATAACACAACAATTGGAAGTGTATTCTCTTTTTTATGTGATAATACACTAATAGATCCCATCCCTGATCTTACACACTGAACCATTTTATGATCTGTTTTCCAATTTGCACAATGAAAGTAATTTAAATTTACAACTGTTTGATGCTGACTGAATTCTTCATTATGTTGTATCATTTTATGGGGCTTAGCTAATCTTGTATTCCATGATGAAAATAAGACTAAGTCTTAAATCTTTATATAAGAGTCCAGTCATACAAAAAATAAACACTGTGCTATAGTAGAGTCTTAAAATTGTAGTGACTAAAAAATGTTGTTATACCACCTAGCTTTAAAAACATCAATGATAAAGAAAGCTGAATAGGTCATTCAGGTGATTTCTGTTCTCCACAGAATGCAAACTTATGTCCCATAGACCGAATCAACTTCAACAATATCCATTTGAGAAAATGCTATGGAGGCAAAGTGCAGAAAGTGGTGAGTGCGTTCAGTCTTTCCTTGACTTCTAAAATATTTGAAAGCTCAGTTTACTCAGTATATCTATGATGTGTCAACTAATTGCTTTTGAATAATGGATTTTTATTTTGACTGTTGCATTTAGATCACAGTGCAAAAGCCTGCAAAGCAGGAACAGCAGGAGGTAGTGGATGTGGACCTGGAGCAGACCAGCTGTGAGGTTTGTGGGGGCAGTGATCGTGAAGACCGTCTGTTGCTCTGCGATGGTTGTGATGCTGGGTGAGATTTGACTTTTACTACATACCATGATGTGAGGTTTCTAATTTCACAGAGCTGGACAGATTTCTTAAAAGATTATTAAGACATTGTTATTGCGCTACAGGTATCACATGGAGTGTCTCACACCACCACTTGATGCTGTTCCTGTCGAGGAATGGTTCTGTCCTGAGTGTGAAGTCAACAACCGTCAATCAAGTTAGTCTCCGTGTTACTTGAATCACTGTTCTTCAGATGAATAAGCATCTGTTGATTACTCAGACATTTATCTCTTCTGAAACAGGGGGGTCAGCCGAGGAAGTGAGTGACACAGAGTCCCTACCCTCTACTGCCCGTCCTAGTTCTAGTCGCTCTCAGTCCCGCTTTGCAGGTCCCACCCGAGCTATTGCCCGTACCCAGCACAGTGAGAGAGTTCGAGCCAACGTCAACCGCAGCCGCATCACACAGGCACGAACTTCACAGGTTTGGCATGAAGCGTGATGCTTCTGTTTTGGCTTTCTAACTCATGCACATGCACATGGCTGAATTGTGGAGTTGAATATCATGTGTTGTTGCAAAGAGTGTGTCTTATTGTGCCTTAAAATTATTAATGACATTCATGAATTGCTGAGTTGTCTTTTTGTTTTTACATAATATTTTGAAGTGGTACTGACAGCAGAACTTGCCTTGTGGTTTGATTTGACTCATGATTAAAATGTTTTGTTTTTTTTTAAAATGGGCATGTGAATTCTGTTTAGATTTGAACAGTCTGTGATAGTGAATATGTGCAATGACACAAATGTCTTCTTCATAGCTCGCTCCTACATATCTGATCCAGTCCACTTGGCTGGATGAGACCATTAATGCTGTGGTGGCTGGCCTCAACACTGCTGTGTATGTACGGGATTTTACACCTCGTGTCCCTACGCGGCGGCGGCGGCGGCAGACTGGTCAGTATAAACAAGTGCACAACTAAATACAAAGTCAGGTTTACATAAATGCAAACAGATTTAGAGGGAGGAAAAACAAGAGATAGACCCAAGGGCTCTATTTTCATATGCTTGTGACTGAGTATGACTCATGATTGACTGAACAGGGAAGCGCAGAAAAGTCAAAAGCAAGAAAACATCGTCTGCCAAGGGTAAAAATGGAAAAGCTGCAAGTACGGGCGTAAAGAGACGAAAACGGAAAATGAGGAGAACCAAATCAAAAAAGAAGTTGGTAAGTTTGTCTGCAATCAGTTTTGAATTATGAGTAGTAAAATTCCTTTTCTCCATCACGATTAACTCTATTCCTGTCTTTTTCTGCTAGATGGCAAAAAGGACAGTCACTCCTCGAGGTCGCATTGCTAATAATCTTGGAATTGTAAAAGACAAGAAGAGCTCTTCTCTTCCAACAGTGTACCGACCATCAGAACACACACTAAGTAGCATGCGTGCTGACATTGGTGCTGCATCTCTCTCTATCTATGGAGATCCATTTGACCTGGATCCATTTGTGGACCGGTATGAGCACTTTCATCTTTCAGGGCTGACCTAAATAGAATTTTACAGCCTGTAAAAATATGTATTTCTGTTATCATACACTCACACTGAGTTACCACTTCCATAAAAGTGGTCAAGTAGTCAAGCTTTTGTTGAATATAACCTCCTTATGACATACTTTGCAAACTGATTATGCAGGTGGTTGCACAACTCAGATTTAGTTGACATTTCTATCCACTGAACTGCCTAACAGCCTTTGAATAGTAACCTCAGATAAGAAACTTTGCTCACAAATATGTATTTAATCATGTCTGCCAACTGCAATCATCATGATGTGGTTATCACTATCACCTTTTTAAAGTCTTTACTCACATGTGTAAGTGGATGTATATGTTGTTTGTCTCTTTCATGTAGCTGAGGATATGCTATGCTATATTAATTATTATGCATTTTCTGTCACATTATTGTTTTGTTTTAGTGAGGAGGAAGAGCAGCAGACCCATGTCTCATCATTGTTGCAGGCCAAAAGACGTGGGATCTCTCACTCTGCCTTTCGCTCTCACCAGCCTGTGGCTCGACCAGTCACTGCAAGTCTTTCCAGGTACCATCCCGTTTTTGTGTTCTTGATACAAATTTATAATGATAGAGATGAGTAAAAGAATGAAAGATATGGAAGAAAATCAGAACGACCTGGTTTGACATGTACTACTCTGTGTGGTTTAACAATACAGTGTTTTTGATTTTTGTTTGCTTAGTTATAATCTCACAAATTTGGCTAATGCTTATATATCAAACTCAAGCAAAATGAGGGATCAAACTATGAATAAGACAGAAAATATTCCTGGTATTTTGGTATTATTTTTGTCAAAATCAAATTCTGTAATTAGTGAAAAGTGAAACTTATGTGCAGTCAGAACCTGAAGATGTTTTAGCTTAGTCTCTGATCGAGATAGTATCATAGGCTTAATGCAAAGTTAAGAAATGTGACTCATCTAATCGAAAGGTTTCTGTGTTATACCAGGAGAGGTGTGGATGTCCCCCAGTCTGGGGGCGTCGTTGAGGCAGCTCCTGTGCCTGATCTGCTGGGCAGCATCCTATCAGGACAAAGCATGCTCCTAATGGACAGCTCTGATGTTGTCATAAATCGAGATGGTTCCCTTAAAGCTACAAAACCAAGTAAGTGATTATTCTTTCACAGTTTCATTAATTTTAACAAATACGAAGCAGAACATCAGAGGTTCGAAACTAAAACATAACAGGACACAAAATAGTTAGGGTTAACAGTCTGAAAGGAGACAGCAGGGTTGCTGGTATTGCTGGTATTGTTGAATACATTTTACCTTTTTAGCACAAATATGACCTATCTGCTTTATCACTGAATCTTAACTTCATCTACAGTAAGTTATATGCTTAAAGGTTTAAAAAGCAAAATAACTTTATACTTTTATTTTAAAATACTTTCATCATTTTTTCTATTTTTTGTGTTACAGTGAGTTTACCATTGTCAGTTAAGCCAAGTTGCAGCAGTAGCTCAGGAGATATCAGCACGTGTGTCAATCCAGTAATGTCACCAAACCATGCAGACATATCATCATCACTCCAGTGCAACAGAAACCTACCAGGAACCTCCGAGAGCTCTCTAGAGAGACATTTTTCTCAGAGCTCTTCTCGCTTTCCACCACTCACACCCTCCACCACCAGTCACCGTGAACCAGGGCCCCATTCCAATTTACCACCCCGAGGTCATCCAGGTTTGCAAGCGCCTCATCCAAGAGGACCAACCCTTGCAGCGGGTCACCAGGGAATCAACAGAGCTAGAGACCACAGGGAAACCATGTCCTCATCCTCCCATCTTACCTCTGACTCCAGTTCCAAGAGCAAAGGACCGGCTCCATCACAGTCTCAACCTAAAAAAGCACCTACAAAGCCCATGTGGGTAGATGTGTCTGTGCTACCCAGGATACCGAAAATAAAAAGGGAAAGTAGTGTGAGTGCAGACGATGCCACTAGTCAAGTTGGAAGTAGTGGTAGTGATAGAAGAAGCAGTAGAGCAAGTAGTAGTAGCTCCACTACCAGTATTAATAGTTATGGTACACGTGAAACTGGCATAAACAGCCTTGCTGGGGACAAGGGAAGGCAGCATAGTGTAGACCAGCAACAGGGCAGGACTGATGGTCAGGCCCAGAGACACAGGGCTGATGGAGCAGGCTCATCATCAAGTTTCTCAAATTCTTTCTCCTCCTCTTCATCCTCCACCGGATCTCATAGCAGCCAGCCCTGTTGTTCCTCTTTATCCTCTTCATCATCATCGGTGAGCTTCCGCATTAGCTCAAGTGGGAACTCATGGCATTCAAGGCGGCTAAGCATTACATCACCCACTACAAGTGGAGGCAACATGCAGGAACGCCGTAAACAAAAAGAAGATGAAGCAAGAAAGAGACAGTTGCACAGAGATAAACAGATGCTGCTAGCGTCACATACAGTCAGTAAGGAAGAGGACTGTAATACCATTTATGATCCTTTCAATCCCACTGTGTCAGACTCAAGCACCTCAGACGACGAAGGTGAGAGCAAAAGCTGGGAGAGTAGCTCTCGACTTACCACACTTGAAGGGAGGTCTCCTAGTTTAGGAAACAAGGAATATTTAGTGCAAAACAACCAGGACTCAGTTCAAGTGAAAACTGAAAAACAGGAGAGTCCAGTCTCCCGAGGTGAACTGGAGACAGCTGCTGCTCAGGAAACTGTATCGCGGGAATTAGGATTCCCAAAAGAAGACATAAAGGTTGAACAAGAGACAACGTTTGTAGACACTAATATTGAGACTCAATCAGCATTACTTAAGAATACAGTGAAAAAAGAGCCAGATGATGCAGACAAAGCTGAAAGCTGTGGTCACAGTTTAAAAAAATATTTGGACTCTGATACAGAAGAGACCACACAACTTGTTCATCATCACAGTCGGGATATTTTAAAGACTGAAAAAGACATTAAAAAAGAGGAAAGTGGGCATAATACTGGAACTCCGAACACGGTGTCCTCCAACTCTTGGAAAACTCCACCAGACTCCAGCTCAGCTTCCACTGAAAAAAAACAAAAGACAGATGCAAAGTCTGAATCCCGCTCCAAGTCCCCATCAAGAGATTCAGGCAATATAAAGAAAACCTCCAAAAAACATGTGTCATCTAAGGAGCAGCGGACTAGATCCAGCAGTTCAGAAACTGACAGATGTAGGAGAGGAGACCGCACTACTTCAACCCAGGGAGGAAGTCAGAAAGGAAAGGATAAGGACAGAGTAAAGTCTTCCAGGCGATCAAGATCAAAAGAAAGGAGACGAGCGCACACAGACTCTGACAGCTCCCGGTCCAACTCCCCTGACAGAAGTTCCCGAAAGAGACGACGTTCACGGTCACGATCCAAGAACAGGAGGCGATCCAGGTATGTGCCTAGTGTCATTGTTTGGCTAATATTCTAGTTACCAACCTTGCAATAACTACATCTTGTATTTCTCTTTACCAAGGACTAAATGGTTTACTGAGGTTAAACGTTTTGTCTGTCATATGCTTTTAGATCTGGTTCCAGCTCTAGCAGCAGAGAGCATTCAAGGGGGAGGAAGCATAAACGAAGGAGCAAGGAGAGGTATGATGGCAGAGAAAGAGATCACGAGAGAAGACGTGTGACAAAGGACAAACGACGTGACCGGTCTCGGTCTAGATCTAGATCAAGAGACAACAGACGTGCTCGGTCCAGGTCTAGATCAAGAGACAACAGACGTGGTCGGTCTCGGTCAAGATCTAGATCAAGAGACAACAGACGTGGTCGTTCTCGGTCAAGATCTAGATCAAGAGACAACAGACGTGGTCGGTCTCGGTCAAAATCACGGTCCAGGTCCAGGGAAAGGAGAAAAGATCACATAACCCAGCCATCATCAGCTCTCTCCTCCAGAGACAGAGTGGAATCACGATCAAGAGAACAGAGGAGAGGCAGGTCTAGGTCCAGCTCTAGAGAGAAGAAGAAAGAAGATGGGTCATCCAAGAGCTCACAGAAAACACCAGGGTCTGGTATTTCATCCTTAAAAGACACAAAAGTGTCAAAGGAGAAGAAAAAAGACAAGGATTGCCCTGTCAAAGAGGACAAAATTGCTAAAACCAGTAAACGAGAGGTTCCCTCCTCCACATCTGTATCGAAGGTAAAAAAGGAAGCATCAGACTTAAAGACAGACGAACAGGTTACAAAAGTTGAGACAGTAAAAAAGTTAAAAGATGTTAAAGAAATTAAGAAAGAAAAACCACCATTATTTGATATGTTTGAAGATTCTCCCATTAATACACCAGTTAAGAAAGAAGAAGTTGACACTCCTATTCCCTCATTACCTGAATGCATCAAAGAGGAAGGAACTCTAGAAGACCCCATTAAGGTTGAGGCTAGTGAAATGAAAACAGTTAAATCAGAGCCGAGTTCCCCTGATCGATGTCACGTAAACCCAGACCTGTCACTTTCTGTAGTGACCACAAGCTCCCCTCCTTCAGTATGTACCCCTCTCACTGCCTCTCCACTGTTAACAGACGCAACAGAGCAGCCTAACACTGATGTGTTGACTGTCCCTGTAAAGCAGGAAGCTCAGCAACCTTCGGACTCTGATGAAGATTTCAACGTTGATGTGATGCTAGACAACTTGGACTTTGTGAAGTCTGAGTCTGCAGAGGGAAAAGGTGCTTCTGTCAAACAGGAGAAAGAAGTGGAAGAGGTGAAGAATGAGGGAGAGCAGGTTTTGGCTGTGGTGGGAGCTAAATCCAAGACTCAGGTGAAAAGGGTGACCTGGAATATACAGGAGCCAGAGGGGCCTCAACCAGAGAAATCAGCAAGCAGTAAGTATTCTCACAAGCCAATGTTACGTCAAACCTCCTACTTATATGAGTGGCTTTCCAACTATAGAGCTGTATATTTTTGCTTGCCAGAAGAAAAGTGGCTCTATCATACACTGATAACATGACAACAAATACTTACACCATTGCAAGCCTGTGCCACACAAATTGAATTTGTAACTGATAAACTGTTAATTCCTTGAAATGGAAATAAAATAGGAAGCAAAATATAAGATTAGATTAAACATACATTTTATTAAAACTGAATCACAAACTGGTTTGGTCAACAAGACATTTGTGACATTATAGATGACCTAACCATGAAAAAGTTGCTTGCAGTATTTCATTGGAAGGCTTTCAGCACTGATTACAGGACATAGTCACTGTGGCATTGTTTATGCCACACAATTATTTGCATCCAGAATTGCATGAATTTTGCATCAAGATCTAGTACTACTACTAATAATAATAACAATAATAATAATAATAATATAGATACAGTGAATGACATTTACATTGAGAGAACTTAATATTTTTCTGTGTATCAGACATAACTAGGTTTTGCATTGGCAAACTATTTTCTATTTTAATGTCTTCTAACTGTTTTTCTATCCAGAGGTGGCTCTATATAAACTGAAACTGAAGCAGGAAGGAGTTCGCAGACCTTCTTCTGCAGTCCCCACATCCACTCAGGTAAGACTGAGTAAACTGTCATTGTAGAGTTATCGTGTATGTTGCTTCAAGTATGATGAGAAGTGTATCTCAAGTATGATATGCCATCAAACAACCAGAAGGTGGCAGCGTTTATCTACAGCAGACCAACATAAATGGCCTTTGTGGAATCTTGTGGTATAAAATGAAACTGATACCAAAGCATTTTCACACTAAATGAAAGTAAGATCCACACTGAGGAAATCAGAACTGGTAGTCACTTATTTAATATGATCATATCATGGAAATTATTTTATTCATAGATGCATATGTCTGTAAAAGCACACAACAATAATAAAGTTTTATTTGTTTGTGTAGTTGTTGTACTTTGAGACTGGCCCATTAAAAACACAGCAATAATCAGGTTTTATTTGTATTGTTTGTATAGGAGTTGTACTTTGAACCTGGCCCATAAATTAGTCGACTGATTTCTTAATAAACTCTTCCATTTTGATAGGACATTTCTGGAGCTGTGTCTGTCAGTGATTCACCAAAGAAGGCTGGTGCTGGTGCACACATTTTCTCCTCTAGATCTGATAGTTCACATCCTGAAGAACTGCTCACCACAGGACAGGGAGTAGCAGAGGAAGATGTATCAAGGAAAGACCAGGTGAATATGGTTTTTTGAGTTTCAGTGCAGAACTGAATATTACAGTAAATCCCACTTTGTTTAAAATAGTTTTAAGTAAACAAAATTATCTTTTTTTTAGACATTTTGTGAAAATTAAGTCTTAATTGAACATGTTTTATGATGTCAGCAGTATTTGAAGAAGCTGCACATGCAGGAGAGGGCTATAGAAGAGGTTAAACTAGCAATCAAGCCTTTCTACCAGAGGAGAGACATCAACAAGGATGAATACAAGGAGATTCTACGTAAAGCCGTCCAGAAAGTGAGTTATCAATTTGGCTTGAGACAGGTTTTTCATTGACAGAATTTGTGTGTGATTGCTTTGTGTGTCTGGTTAACAGGTGTGCCACAGCAAGAGCGGGGAGATCAACCCAGTGAAGGTGGGCAATCTCGTCAAAGCATATGTGGACAAATATAAACATGCTAGGAAACACAAGAAAGGAGAGGATTCAGGGAGGTCAGAGGGGTCTCAGTCTGAGGCCATGAAAACCTCTGACAGCCCATGAGACAGGAAACCACAGGAAGACCCAACACAAGCCCTCAGTCATATTCATCTGTGTTTTACTGTGTCTTACCACTGGGTGTAATCACCATTGGAATGGTTGCATTATGTTCACCTAGTACTTCAAGATGCTTCTGAAATGTTAAGCTTTCTACCTTAATTGAATATTTAGGACAGACTTTTTGTTGATTACTTGAACAGCATCTGTTGGTGTCTTGTGCTTGGACTGTAACTGTCAGGAACTGGTCTTTTTGTGTTGTACAACTCAGAAACTTAACGGGAGACCTTAAAGATGGTGCCTTAAGGAGGCAACTTTTAAAGACCCCCCCCAGTGAGTGATAAAATAGGGAGTGTTCTCCACGGGCATATCACTGAGAGGAGGCAGTGTGGGCTTTGAGTTTTCTATAATGTTTTGTTTTGTGGGAGGGAAAGGGGTATTTATCTGTGGCGAACAAGTTTTGTTGATTAAGAAGTGGTAATAAAGTATGCAAAGTATGTTTGTTATATCAATGAAAGCCACTGTTATGCAACTTTTGTAGAAACATTTATCAGGAGTCACCATTTTAGATTTGGTTGTAAATAATATAGATTTGATATATCCACTTATCATGTTCTTTCATCTCTTTTGCTTGTTGACAATGATTGACAAAAATGATTCTAGTTTATAAAGTTGCTTGGGTTTTGTTTTGTATTTGAAAGTCTCCCCCGTCTGTCTTCCACGTCCGTTATCTGTGTCTAACGAGCTAAAGCTAATCCAGCAATTCTACAGGTGTATTGTTTTGGTTCAGTAATTTCAACAAAATACTTGGAATCCCACCATTTCCCTCCTTTCAGTGTGTGACTGACAAGTAGAAAACTAGGGCCCAATCCCAATTCACCCCTTGGCCCTTCCCCTTAGCCCTACCCTTCCATTTTGTACGTTCACACGAAGGGGTAGGGGTGTCCTGATTCACGACGAGTCGGAGGGGAAAGGCTGTCTGGCCCTCAAAACTGAGATTTTTCAGGACCACACTACAAACGGAGGGGTATGAGAAATCTCCCATAGTTCTGTTTGAATCATTGGGAAGATGGAGGTAAACACAGCCAAAAAGCGCAGCAGTGTGATGAAAGAAACACACAAATGTACATATTTTCTTCATAAACAACTTAATCATTTGATCGACTGTTTAATGCCATTTCAATGTGTTATTGACCACATTTCTGCAATTTATAGTTGATAGTGGCAAAAAGATGCCCAAAGCCCATGCAAAAGAGATGGTTACAGCTGCTGACGGCATGGGGAATTCTTTCGGAAATAAAGTTGTTGCTTCTGTTAATAGTGGCATCGATGTCTGCTGACGATGCAACAGGTTGCGAAGGGTTGTCCCATTTCATAGGGGAATATTTCAACTCCTGCCCTTTGCAGCTCCGTTTCAAGGGGTAGAGGTTAGGGGGAGGGCTAAAGGGTGAATTGGGATTGGGCCTAGGTTTTGCCAAACCAGGGATTATTTTCTTTGTGCCAAATAAGTAAAATATAAAATTAGCCACTTCCTTGAATAAGGGATGTTTCATTTGCTTTTAAATAGCAGAGACTACATAGCACTGTAGTGTAGGTTGTATTTTATTTCAAAGACTTAATAAGATTATAATAAAAACTTAAAAGTGTCAATTGACAGGTTCCAGCCACCGTAATCTTGAAAAATAATATTATAGACACAATTTTGTAAGGCTAGTCTATATGTTGGAATTTCTGTAAAGCTTTTCAGATTACATTTTATATTGAATAATATGATGGATTCCTTTAGTAGGGAACATTAAGTAGCTGCTTTTTTTTGCGACTTAATCATGGTCTACTTGTACCCTTTAAAGATATGCCTCACTACTCCACATTGCTCTTTGACAAAATTGTCAAAGAAAACTATTTTTCTTCTCGTTGACCCTTTGTATATTTTTTTCAACCTACCATAACGAGTGGTTATAATTGGACTTGCCTTGTACATTGTAAAAGTTTATTGGATGGATCTGTATTGGTTTGAGGAACTATAAAACCGGTGCTCATGTTTATTTGAATGTATGTACTTTCTTTCTGCAGTAATTTTGTTTTACTTTTTCTGTGTTTCTTAGAGGAAACACCAATAATAAAAAAAAACAACTAAGCAGAAATGGTTTGACTCACTTAAATGGAAATATTTGCTAATGTTGTGGTTTTATTCCAATATTACTGAGGGAAAACTGCAAGACTTTATATGCTAACATCATTTTACCCCTCACCAGTTCAACACACTAAAAAAATCTTTTTTTTTTTTTTAAATTGTGATCATTTTTTTCTTATTCCTGTGATAAAACAGATCATTGTGTTTTAATTTAGCATAAAATGTACCATAAAGTTTACTCTAATATTTGTCTTATCAAAGCTCCAAATACTGTAATGTATCTCCCATCAGTAACACCATAGTACGAAGCAACAGACGTTATTCACTTGTAATATAGTTTATTCTAATCCTTCAAGCTTTGTTTAGTCAGTATTAAAAGTACAAAATGAGCAAAATATAAAACTTTAATTTAAAACATTTACAGAATGATCAATCAATATTCTGAGGGGAGAAATGTAATGTCCCACAGATATTTTATGACACATAAAAACTGCAATCATGATAGCCATATTTGCTCATTACATACAGTACATAAACAATCAATGGTATACATTTCATTAAGTGATCCAGTTTTATGACAAGACCTTTGACCTTTTGTTGACTAATGTACCAGTGCAATATTTGTGTAGTCATTTTAGACTTTGTAGTGCTCGAAGGTAGTCCTATACAGGAGATGAAGCAAAGCGGGTGTTACACTTATACACTTACAGTCGCGGAAAAAATTATTAGACCATCAAAAGTCATCAAAAACAATGGTTATGCAATCAAGTACTAACTCCTGTGTGTATCATGTGACTAAAACAGACAGAAATGAAAACATGGAATTTCTAAAAGCACTGTTTTTGGCAGTACAATGCCATAGCTATTGATGCAAGAACTGAAGTGATTTTGGTTATCAAGAAAACCATAGAAAATGGCTAAATATCAGCTCTTAAATTAAATTCTTATGAGCTATTTTTGTTGTTATCATTATATTTGTCCAAATAAATGTACCTTTAGTTGTACCAGGCATTAAAATGACCAAGAAATTGAAGAAAACAAGGGTGGTCTAATATTTTTTTTCCGCGACTGTATATACTTTTACACTTATGAAGTCAAATTAATGCCCATTTTGCAACATTTTGGTGTTCACTCCATTCAGTTTTACACGTCACAGGATAGCTTTAGCTGATAACAGGAGCCAGTGCATGAGGAAAAAGTGGAAATCATGACAGATCAGATCTAATATGCGAATGGGTGCGCTGGATCTTCAACCATTGGAAGGCCGAAGACAGAACTGATGAGATCATACAGGCTGTTGTGTGATATCTGTAGGCTGACGTTGGCGCTGTGAAGAGACGACGCCCCCTCCATTTGGGCCAGCTCATGAAAATGTCGGCAGATCAGAGGGACGACCTGAAAAGGGAGAGAGTGCTCTTAATATGCATAACTAAAAGAAGCTGAACCTCTGTGAAGTCCACTCCCATTAAGTGCCCCTAAAGGGAGGTTGAAGATGGTGGTACCTTGACTACAATGAGCTTCTTCTCCAAAGGTTTGCCATCTGGAAACTTCTCCCCAAAGCACATGTTGATGGTATATTCTGGAGAACCACCGTTGTTTTCTCTAAACTGTTTCAGTTCTGAGACAAACAAGCTAAATTTAATATTGGATTCCCTGAAAAGGTAATGATTAAAACCAATAAGAGAGCCAGAAGTTGGTGGAGACCTACCATTTACATACTTCTCAAAGCTGAGAAGCTCCACTGTGGTGTTTTGTGGCAATTTTCTTGGATCTGGATGGGCCACAACAGGGTCACTGGTGCTGGCGAACACGTGGCACCTGTCCTGCCTGAAGGCGTAAATACCAGTTTCACGCACCTCCAGGAGAAGACCTTTCTGAATGCTATTGAGGATGCGGTTGGTGTATTCAATCTGGTGTGAACAAGGTTATGTTGAGTGTTAAATCTTCCATATAACAAGTCTTGATAAAAATATTGTACTCTAAACTGTCATAGGTGCTCATACATTGGCATGTGTACCTGTTTGTGGTCCAGCAGGCTTTCAGTGGATGGGAAGCACAGGTGTTCAGCATTGAGCTCAGGGGCCTCATGGTAGTAATGCAGCTGGAGACGGGGAGTGTGCAGTGTGGTCTTCAACATTTCTTTCTTTCTATAGTGGATGGAAATCTCCAGGTCAAAGATGGTCGGCTGCAGAGGTTGAGTGATGAACTGAGGAGGGTTGACTGTAACAAAAACATTAGCATACAGTTTACAAACCCATATCATTCCAGCTAATTAACCCTGTAAAGCCTGAACCATTAAATCATTGACAGAAAATTCCAGTTCTTTGAAACTGGAGCCTTTATTGGTCCTTCTGAACAACCAAAAAAAAAAAGGTTTTTTTTTTCAAATATCACTTTCCATGTATGAGTTTCAATTTTGTATCATATTTGATACATCAGGTCTCAATGCTCTAATATTATTATTTTTGTGGAGGGGCAAGAGCTGTCACAAGCAGCACTGGTCAGGCTTGAGAAGTGATGCGAAAATGACCAGTAGCCACCAAATGAGGCAGTACCAAGCATCCAACATCCTTCGGGAAGCAATTAGCACTGCCCAGGAATGGATTCGGCATTGGCGCGCTAAGATATGATGATGATTTTTGAACAAACAAAAACATAATATGATACAAACATGTCTTAACAAATTGGTAATTCTTTTTCAAAATTGGCCAAGTTCCACCTCCTTCCTCATTAATGACAATCTTGTTGTGTCACTGGAAAGGCCTCTGGTGAGTGACTTCCTCCCCCCTGGTGGATTATTCGTGTTTTGCATGAATCTAATTGTATACATCAGGTTTTTCAAGAAAAAAAATATCACACTGATCATTGTAGAGGGCTTCAAAACTCATGTATCAAATATGATATGTTTGGCATTACAGGGTTAATGCACTGAGTGGTACTTAAAGTCTGGAAGATAAACATAAATCATCAATTTGGGGTTTAATTTGCACAACACTGGTAATCTGCCTCTTAAATCTGTTTAATCCTTTGCAGATTCGTGATCTCTTCAAACTTTTGTCCCACTTCTGCTAACGTACACAGCATTATCCTATTTAAATTCCCGTTATAATCTCATCAATTCCACCTAAGCAAGACTCACTTTACGCTCAGAATAGCACTTTAAAAAATGACATTTTACATATTATACAGATTTACATACCCTCGCAATAAACAGGCTGAACTGGTAAAAGCTGTGAGTGATTTTCAGGTGCTGGAATAGGTGCATAGTTTTCCATGACGGGAACATTGGGTTGGATGTAGTTCTTGTCCCACTGTTGCTCTTCTTTAACAGACAATTATAAACATTACAAACCATAGACACTGACAGACAGCATAAATTTTTATAACCTGTGTTGTTAACCTACACACTAGAAATGCTACCTGTTGACTGGCTGCCAAGATCCAAATCCCTGAGGTTGTTAAGCAGATTGTTCTGTTTGAAGAAAGAAGGTTTATTTAGTAACGCAGGATTGAGGATTAACAAAGAGCACAAAGAAGTTCTGTAAAATACCACAGACAAAAAAACATGTCATAATCTGACCAATACTTGACAGAGAGAGAAGTGAAAGTGTGCTCTAAGCAATAACACACCTCGCTGCCTGAGGGGAAGTACTCGGTGGGGGTGATGATATCTGGAGCCATGTCTGAATCTTCCTGGGAGTCTTGTATTACCAGATCTACATATGACATAAAGACAGTATGTAAATTACAAAATATTGTCAAACTTGATACTCTGCTCCAGAAGATCTGAATTAAGCAAACATCATCTTACTTTCGGTGTTGATGATCTCGTAGATTTTATGAGGGTCCTCGTTGTTAGTCTTGGAATTGTCCTTTATCATCTTGAAGCGTGTCGAGAGGTTGTTGAGAGCGCAGCGGAAGTTGGTTTTCCATCTTGCTTTGTCGTTGGGGAACTCATTAATTTTGCCGCTGGCTACTGCCCATGCCTGTGAATCATGCAAGTTACACATTAGTCACAATTTATTTTGATACGTTTAAGATTTGTTAAGATACTCTGGGGAGCTGACATGGGAATTTATGATCACTCCTTTTCAGATATGTTTTTCTTTTCTTTTTTATATTGTTTTTCCTTGTTGTACTGGTTTTAAATGTTGATATTTGAAATAAACAAACATTTGATGAGATGTTACTGAACTTCTGTATTTTCCAGTGTAACTCTTCAACAGTTTAATGAACTGCATATGAATCCTTTACGACAATAACATGGTTTAGCAGGTTCTGTATCAGGTGTGTCAAACTTATTTTAGTTTAGAGGCCACATTCAGCCCAATTTGATCTCAAGTGGGCCAGACCAGTACAATAATAGCATTATTACCGATAGATAATGACAACTCCAAATTTTTCTTTTTATTAGGGGAAAAAAAGTAAACATATTATGAAAGTGTAATTGTGAAAATATGAATAGCCTGAACAATAAGTAAATTTTAACAATATTATACCTCAGTTTATCATTTATACATGTATAGTACAACTTATAGATTGCAGTGGATCTACAAAAACACAAAACATTTGGTAACAGGTATCTGGAACTGAAATTGACAAAACCACTTGTCAAGATTCAGTGACATCTTTGAGTATTAATGTATTCTGTGTGATTTTCGTACATTATACATTTCGGGTGGGGCTGGATCAGACCCTATGGTGGGCCATTTTTGGCTTGCGGGCACCATTGTTCTACATCAATTGTTCAAAAGGTACAGTTAAAGCAACTTACAATGCTGTTGCTGTGAATGGCTGTTGGATTATATTGACAATGTGACTGCTTTAGCCTGACCCTGATAAAATATCATGTGTCAAGTTGTAAACAAATGTTGTTCTATCCAGTAAATTGCTGTCAGATAACACAGCAGGGCTATCACATTACAGTCATAAATGTCACCAAGATAGTGAAACCTACCCGGAATATTTTACTGTCTCCATCATTGCAGTCCTTTCTGGAGTTGTGCTTCCAGGGGACTCTGAACTTGTTGTGGTCCACAAAGGACAACCCCGGGTATTGGCCCGTCTCCACCTGCTCTATGAGCCAGTTGGCAAACTGTGGCTTTGGTGGACTAGGACAGAGACATGGCAGACATTTGATATTATGCCTTGCAACTATATTGAATCAAAAAAAGAAACAAGACTCCTATCCTCCCTCCTTTTTTCTCTCTCTCTCTCTCTCTCACACACACACACACACACACACACACACACACATGCACATACATACTAAACCAGGGGTGTCAAACTCATTTTAGTTCAGGGGTCACATGCAGCTTAATACAATCTAAAGTGGGCCGGACCAGTAAAATAATATAAATAATAGCGTAAGAACTGATAAATAATGTCAACTCCAAAGTTTTTTCTATGTTTCGGAGTGAAAAAGTCAAATTCTGTCATGAAAATGTTTACATCTACAAACTGTACTCGAGCATAACATGAACAAATATGAGCAACCTGAAAATTCTGAAGAAAAATAAGTGCAATTTTAACAATATTACGCCTTAGTTTATCATTTATACCTGTGCGTCACAACTTACAGATCACAGTGGATCTACAAATACACAAAACATTTAGTAACAGGCAGAATATTGTTAAAATTCCACATACTGCTATTTAGACATTTCGGGTTGTTCGTATTTGTCAGGTTTTTCACATTTTTTGTAAAAGGCTAGTCTGTAAATGTCAACATTTTTGAGCAATTTAACTTTTTTTTTTTTTTTTACACTAAAACCAAGAAAAAAGTTTGTGGTTTTCATTATTTATAGTTTCTTCTGATAGTATTTTACTGAT
The DNA here is from genome assembly GCF_902148855.1 of Sphaeramia orbicularis. NCBI lineage: Eukaryota > Metazoa > Chordata > Actinopteri > Kurtiformes > Apogonidae > Sphaeramia > Sphaeramia orbicularis. The sequence continues at coordinate 20,869,252 of NC_043962.1, forward strand.
CTGACTTACTTTAGATTGAATCGACCTAAAATGATTTGAACATCCTTGATTGTTAATATCTTCAGTGTAATTTTTTGCATTTCACAAATTCATCCCACGGGCCGGACTGGACCCTTTCTGCGGGCCGGTTTTGGCCCCCGGGCCGCATGTTTGACACCATACTACACAAACACTGCTGTAACTAAAGCCCAGTGATCTGTCATTCTGTTATGCTTAAATATTCTGATATGCGGCTCTCTATAATCCAAAATTAAAAGAGTCAAAACATGCACTAAAAGCAAAACAACCCAAAGCCTGCTCATCAGTGCTGAAAACATGACAGGAAATCCACTCCCACTGTTACAAGCACAAGCAAATACACGCAATGTGGAATCAAATAAACTAGTGTCTTCCCCTACCTTTGCATGTCTCGGTAGATTGTTGCTAAATCCTTAAAGTTGAAGTTCTAGCTCATCGATACGTCTTGACTACCTTTAAAGGGACGGATCGCTGACGTCATATGACGCGCTGGTGTCCCCGCCCCTGCACTTCCGCACACTTTCACCGCAGCCTACTGCAGACAGGAGCGGCTGACGTGTGTGAGGTGGACTGGCTGTCCGGTTCCGTCCGGTTCCACAGACCGGGGCTTTGGTACAGGCTCTTAAGGGAAAATTGAAAGTGAAAGTCTTTAGTCGGAATATGTGATGACTTTTGTTGCATCATCGTATCTTCGATATTTTTGGATCCAGTTTCGGAAATATACTAGAACTGGTTACACAAGTTTTTTTTTAATCATCATAAGAATGACTAACACCATATGAGTTTTATATGTCTACTGTTTTTAAGATTTTAGATTTAGATTTATTTATTTATTTCGAACATGAAAAAAAAAAAAAAAAAAAAGAAAGCAAATTAAGACATGCAAAATAACTTTTAAATAGACAGAATCTATCTTCAAGCACATACAAGTCTGAATATCGCATGGTCGAAAAGGAGTAGGAAGAAGTATAAACTTAATTTTCCTTGATATATGAAATTGAATTGCTTTTAGATAGATTTTCCTTTCTTGTTCTCATTTCTGCAAAGGGAGCTCACATTAAGTTCTAATACTATGGTTTATAGAGCAGTTTTTACCACTTAACTTTTCTTTTTACTGCTGTGTACATACATACTTCCCATATATCCAGACTGTGTCTTAATACAGAGACTGAGAAATGCATATGTGTGGTTATTTTCACTTTAGTAATTCAATCAATCTAATATTGACCTAAGACTGCACAGAACTGTTCATACATGTATATGTGTACTCTCACAGATAAACATACATTAAAAAAAATTGTACGTGTGTGTGTGTGTGTGTGTGTATATACATATATATATATATATATATATATATATATATATATATATATATATATATATATATATAGGTCAAAAGTTTTACAACACTCCAATTTTTCCAGTTTTGTATTGAATTTCAAGCAGTTCAAGTCCAATGAACAGCTTGAAATGCTACAAAGGTAAGCAGTGAACTGCTGGAGGTAAAAAAAAAAAAAAAAAGGTAAGGTTAAACAAAACTGAAAAATAATATACATTTCACAATTATACAAAAAGGCGAACAAGAAATGGGTTAACAACTTAAAGCAGTTCTGCAGCAATGGAGACTGATCAAGCCTCGAAAGTTGGTGCTACCAATTCCTACAGGTGTCCCAACGTTTGTGAATTCCTTCCAACCCCCTCTGTCTGCATAAAAGTAGTGTTGGAACACACTTTGGTACCATACCGTTGTGAGCATTATTTGAACAGTATTAGACTGCAGAAAGTAGTGTGTTACTATAAAAATGGAAAAGAGGAAAAGGCAATTAATGATAGAAGAGAGACAGACCACACTAACACTTAAAAATGTAGGTCTTTCCTACAGAGAAATTGCCAAGAAAGTCAATATAATATAAACTACATCGGCCACCATTCAGTACAATACAAGAAGTATGTGGGCAAAAGTGATTTATCAAACACTGATGATACAGTATGATGTGATGAATGAGTGTTTCATGTTGCCTCAGGGTTTGTATTCCAGTTCCTTTTTAAGCTAAGAGAAGGGAATTATAATTTAAGAGGGTTGTTTGTGTTTGAAACACGTAAAGTAAGAACGAATGTTAAATATTGCTGTGTTTCTGTTATTGGTGTCAATTTATGGAGTCAGTTGAATGATGAATTGAAATTGTGTAGCTCATTGTTGAGTTTTTAAAAAAGTTTTATTTTGTTAAATTCTCAAGGGCTATAAAGGTGAAATGATCTCTAAATGACTTAAGAAATTGAATGTAGATTTATTTGTTAATGTTTTATTTGCTGCAATGTCAGGTAATTAAAGGATGGGAGTAGGAGAAACATAAATAAGCTTCTTACTTACTAATCATGTCAATTGTATGTTCTTTATATGTATGTTTTCTGTACTTAACTGAAATAAAAAATATGCATTCACTCATCCATTCATTGTCTATTGTGCATTTCAGATATTCAGATATAGTTTTGATTAGATTTAATAATAATCATGGTGTTGGCTGAGAAAACGCAGATCCACCTGCTCTGATCTGAAGAACTTTAGGGAAAATAGTAGTTGATTAAATTAGCATCTCATGAAACCATTCCTTTCCAGTGAATTACCACAAATGAATTTAGCATTGTAATATGTAACCAATATGCATTGTCACCAAGTGTTTTGTGGGACTTTCAGAGATAGCACCGAGCAGGTGTGTGGTTCAACATGTACAATTTATTAATAACCAGACGGTGGTTGAAAGTACCGCGGGGATGTCCTCATCTATCTGACATATATTTTAGACTGAATACTTAAATAACTTACTCATCTTGCCCCAAGTGGGGCCTCACTTCCTCTTTTCATCATTGTTTAAAACGTAATTGTAGAGAAAGGAAAACTTGTTGAATGTCATTTTACCCCCACTTATATGTATTGTTATGCTAGCTTTTACCTTAAACTTTTATAGGGTACTAATAGAAATACCCTGAAATTCAAACTTCCAACTTTAGTGTGTTCTTGGAAGGCCTAACAAGACTTTATTACTTTTGTGAAATTTTTCGAAATGTTTTATTTTTATGTAAACAAAAAAAAAAAAAAAAATCAAGGTGAGAGAAGTTACCATATTTACTTCCTTATCTGTAAGTGGCAAAAAAAAAAAAAAGTTAATATGAAAAATACAAGAAAAACGTGTAAGGTGAAAGGAACATGTATTTTAGAACATTAGAACATCGCTTTTGGAATATTATAACAACATCAGTGCTGATCCAGACACCTGTCCACATCCACATTCCCCCTTTGAACATCATTCCTTACATTAGTACCATTACTTCATGGTACCTAACAAAGCAGGTGCACTCACTGTTCATGCAGAGGTGGACCTTACAGACCCTGTAGACCACATTAGACCTGAGATTGTTGACTCACTGTCCTCACTGTAACTGTTGATGCCACTGTCTCGTAATGTATTTGGAAATTACCCAAAATAATCACTTGCCCAATAAAGGGTTAAGTCAAAATACAACATTTCAGGTACAGGTACATTGTGTTTCAAGCTGACTTCAGTGGACTTTTTTTTTTTTAATAATAGGGAAAATTGCCTGTTATTAAGGGACCATATCCTGACCACAGACTTACGTGATCAATGATTAACACAGGGCTAAGACAGTACTCTGATACAGAATAAGGAATAAAGGTCACATAAGCCTGGTATGTTTCTATAAGGTATGGGGAAGTGATACATGCTCTGATGGAGCGCTTCCTTTTTCCTGCTCAGGAAGGATCTCAGTCCTATCAAAAAACATAGAGTTCTTCACCACCACAGAGGAGAGTTCTCTTTTAGACCTTAATTCATAAACTCAGTGTCAGCAATGTTAGATTTATGTGTCAGGTTGAATGGTATGAATGTGCAGATCATAAATCATTCATTTCTGTGTTTTGACTGAGCACAAATTTTGGGCTGTACTGACTCAGCACTTCAAACAGAGGCCTGAATGCAATCCAATAATACAGGTTACAAATGAATGAGCTAACAGGCAGTAGCACTTGTAGTTTGACACCATATATGAACCAGTGTACACTATCTCATTCTGTATCCCTTTTGTGCAGTTTAACCCATAAAGACCCAGTGTGACTTTTGTGAAAGTTCCCAAATGACTTTTTGTCCATATTTAACATTTCTTAAGTGATTTACCACCATATGTCATAATATTATCCTCTATATTTAGCATTTTTGCAGTGAAAATCAGGTATTGTCCTATATTCAATTTAGTGATTATGTACTTTAATCATCATGATGAGATTACAGTTAAGGGTTATCATATCAAAAATAAGGAAAACTTAAGAAAAAATGTGTTTTTTCAGCAAATATATCATTAATTAAACATAAAACAAGTGTGTCTATCTACTGTCATTGATCCAACTCCATGGGTTTTACTGGTGAATCAATGTTGTAGAAGATGACATTGTTTCCACAGTAACTATGGAGCCTCTGAACGTCCAAATGGGTCATATCTGATGACCATGATAAGATGACAAACTGCATTTACACCAATTATTTACATGGATTGACAGAATTAATGGATCAACAAGTATTACAAAGTATTACAAATTCCTCCCCCCTGGTGGATTATCTGTGTATTGCATGTATCTAATTGTATGCAACAGGTTTTTCAAGAAAAAAAAGTATCACACTGATCATGTAGAGGACTTCAAATCTCATGTATCAAATATGGTACGTTTGATGTTATAGAGTTAAGTAATTTATCACTATGTATTATAATAGTCTCCTCTGTATTTTACACGTTGTCAGAATAAATCTGGTATTTTCCTATATTTAATTGACTGATCATGTGGATGTTCATAAAACATCAGATTAAAGTTGAGGGTTATTTTCTGAGAAACAGAGAAAACTGCAGAAAAAAAGTGACTTTTTTCAGTCAAATATATCATTAATTCAACATAAAACAAGTGTGTCTATCTACTGTCATTGATCCAACTCCATGGGTTTTACTGGTGAATTAATGTTGTAGAAGATGACGGTGTTTCCACAGTAACTATGGAGCCTCTGAACGTCCAAATGGGTCATATCTGATGACCATGATAAGATGACAAATTGCATTTACACTAATTATTTACATGGATTGACAGAATTAATGGATCAACAAGTATTACAAAGTATTACAAAGTCCTCCCCCCTGGTGGATTATCTGTGTATTGCATATATATAATTGTATACATCAGGTTTTTCAAGAAAAAAATATCACACTGATCATGTAGAGGACTTCAAAACTCATGTATCAAATATGGTAGGTTTGATGTTATAGAGTTAAGTGATTTATCACCATGTATTATAATATTATCCTCTGTATTTTACATTTTATCAGGATAAATCTGGTATTTTCCTATATTTAATTGACTGATCATGTGGATGTTCATAAAATGTCAGATTAAAGTTGAGGGTTATTTGATGAGAAACAGAGGAAACTGTAGAAAAAGTGACTTTTTTCAGTCAAATCTATCATTAATTGAACATAAACCAAGTGTTTCTATCCACTGTCATTGATCCAACTCCATGGGTTTTACTGGTGAATCAATGTTGTAGAAGATGACAGTGTTTCCACAGTAACCACGAAGCCTCTGAACGTCCAAATGAGTCATATCTGATGACCATGAAAAGATGACAAACTGTATTTTACACCAATTATTTACATGTATTGATAGGATTGATGGATCAACAGGTATTAAACTGTTTCAATCAGTAGATGGTTTTGGTTGCCGGTGGCTGTTTGGATCTTTATGGGTTAATGATCATTATGTTTTTCCGTATCCCTGGTATTTGTGTCACATGAAGCGTGGGCGTGCACTGACAAGGATGTTTCTGTGTTTCTAAAAACCTGCGGGTATTCTCATGAAATACCACACCCTTACCTGTGAGTAAGACAATGGCAGGCCTCCGCTGAAATGACTTTACCCCATGACTATTAGTATGAAACTGTGGAATCATAACAGTGAGAGAGGGAGGGAGATAAACAATACTAACAGTCTTTCTTTTTTACAGTAACTGGATCTGTGTAGTGCTATTTTATTTTCTCAACTTTTTTTTAAGAAGCCAGGAAGAATAGCCGGTCGTTTGTGCGTTGGTTAATATTTGTATTTGTGTTTGTTTGTTTTTTTTTTAATTTATAGTGAACAGGTGATGCATTAATGTTGTCTGTTTTATGTCTTCTTTCTGTCATCTGCCTAGGGACTGCACATGAAAAGTAGTTATTTTTACTAATTCTGGCATATTTACATGGGTGTATTTTTTATACAGCAAAGTTCATAAATGTGCACGATCCCTATTAAATAAACCAATAAAATAAAAATAAAGAAAAAGTAAAGAATAAACTGAATAAACTGATTAATTTCATTTGATGGTTTAGTCATAAAATGTACGCATCATAGGTATATACCTGTTCCTGATTCTATGGACTCACTAAAAATGTTACATCACATCAAGCGATTTTTAAGAATGTCCACAACTCTTTTAACGGTTTATCCCGTGGACCATTCCTGATGGTTTTTGGGTTGTTTATGGGTTATTGTGCTGCTACAACTAACACAAAGTCATATTTTTACAAGTATTTTGATCCAAAATTCCTTGGTCAGCATGGAAATAAATCACAATTTCCACTATTCCCAAGTAGCAGGAAGTGAATACGTAGCTAAATGTGAAAGTGCAAACACAGACAAACACTCCAGTGGAGAGAAAGTCACAAAAATTCCAAAGTAATCACCTCATACATTGTACAAGTTATTTTGCCATCTTGTGGTTGCACAGAGATTTCAGTGTGTTTTCACTGAACGCCCTCTGCTGTCTCAGCGAAGAGCCAACCAGAGGTGGAAGGTTGAGGAAGGAACGAGTATTAAATATAAAGTGGGGATTACCACACAGTGTTCCCTTGTAGATAAGATAGCTAAACTACACATGAATGATACACAAATAAATTATATTTCATAAACAAACCTGGAGAAAACTGTTATTGTTGCAGACAGTTGAGACCATAACAGTGGCCTACAAGCAAAAATCTATATCAAAGTGGTGAAACTGTACCACATTTTTGTAACTCATACAGAAAAATGAAGTCATAAGTACCAGTTGACTGATACCAGTTTTCATGATATAGTAATGGGTCAAACTATGAAACTATGAATTAATGAGAGAGTTGGTTTTACTCAAAAGATGTTTGTCTATGAGCTATTAGTTCTACTTCAAAATGTTATCTGCACATCAGAATATTTTCACTTCAGATTCTTTTTATCTATCCATCTTAAACCTGTGTGTACATGTAATAACACTTGCTCATATCTTGAAAACATTTGTCGACCAGCACATAAGATTTAACAAATTTTATCTCTGAACCAGACAATTTCCCCAAAGAATCGTAGACTAGACTAGTATTATTACTTTCATACTTATATTGCTTGTATATCGTTGTTATGACTACTATTATCACTTTATCACATTGTTATAACTATAATAAACTATACATATATGCATATTGTGCATACTATAATATTATATATTACAATATTACATGATAAACTACTTATTTATTATTATCATTATTATTATTATTTTTTATTTACTACTTTACCACTTGTCTCTACCAGTACTTTTATTCTGTGGTTATTAAACTATATATATATATACATATTATACATATTCATATTGTGCATACTATAACGTTATATTATAACATGATAAGATATTTATTATTATTATTTTTATTATTATTATTAGTAGTAGTAGTAGTAGTATCATCACTACTACTTGTTACTACTAGTACTTTTATTCTGTGATTATTGAACTACATATACATATTGTACATACTATAACATTATATTATAACATGATAAGCTAGTTATTATTATTATTATTATTGTTATTATTATTATTATTATTATTATTATTATATCACTACTACTTGTTACTACTAGTACTTTTATTCTGTGATTATTGAACTACACATACATATTGTACATACTATAAGAATATATTATAACATGATAAGCTAGTTATTATTATTATTATTATTATTATTATTATTATTATTATTATTATTATTATTATTATTATTATCACTATTTTGCCAGTTGTTACTACTAGCACTTTCCAATGTTCAATGGTGTTTTTTTCATTACTGTTTTTTATAGCTTTTTTTTTTATAGTTATATTATTGTATTGCTCTTTTATTGCTTTTTTTTTTTCTTCTGGGGGCTCTTGTGTGTATGCTTGGTGTTGTGCTGCTTTTGGAACCTCAATTTCCTCAAGGCTCTGCCCATGGGATCAACAAAGTTCTATCTAATCTAATTTATCTAATCTAGTAATTCATGTGATTCACACTTCTAGGGAGGAATGAAGGAGTTATTTATGATGAACTGATTTGGTAATTTCAGATTTAGCCTATGGTGTACAGACTATATATAGTTTATTGCTGACTTCAGCATCAGAAACTGTGCTCCAGCAGCTGTCTGGGAATGCCCCTTATCTCTGACCACAACAGGAAAAGAAAATCCCAGAAATCTCGTTACAAGGTGTAATGACAGACTTCCACCGCCAGAGGCCACAAGTGTCCCGTCTTTACTATGTGTGCAGCTCCAGACGTTTACAATCCAACTGTTTCAGAGTCAGAGTTTACGGACAAGACTCTCATCCATGGACACAAACTTAGAAGACTTTATCTTTGACGACATTAAATAAGTTTTGCAATAAGTGAAGCCAAATGAAACTAAATGTCCATAGAATCGTCAGACCCTAAAGGTGGGCGTTGTGCTTGAACTTTCCACTGAGATGTGGTGCTGAAATGTTGCATCTGCAGTTTGGAGTTCGATTTGGCATTTGTGCGTTTTATTTTGTGCGTAAATGGTGCATCCTGCTGGCTCACAGGCTCCACAGGGAAATGCATTAAGTGACAGAGATGCAGAATATTTCAACTTCAGCCGCTCCAGCTGTATCCTGTTAAGCAGTGCCAATAAAAGTGGACATACAGAGCAGTGAGTTGATATCCATGCGTCTGGACAGCTATCACAAACACATGTTTACTTTGAAATTAATGGCGTCCCTGCGCGAGCTTTTATAATTACCGATTATTGTGCGCAGAGACACGCTTCCACTGTATTTTCCTGTGTAGCCTGGTTACAGCACAGAGCGTCCTTGGTATTTGTGATTGTAAAGAACTGGAGGAGAACCGCGGCCGAGGGGGAACACTGATAATTTGAAGACTTGCCAGGGGTACATTGTCAAATTCAAAAGGCATTTCAAAGAACCAACCCATTCACTTTTTCTTTCTGTCTTTTTTCCCCTTCTTTCTCTGTCTTTTTTTTCTCCTTTCTTTCTTTTCGCACGGTTGCAGGCCGTTTGAATCGACCAATGGGCCTGCAAGTTACAGACATTGGAATGTAAATGAGCCCAGCGCGTGCTCCCGGCGCAGTGAAAGCTCGGGATTGTTTATTGAGCTACCGGAGCCACGCGCCTGGCCCGGGGGAGTCGGCGAGCAGAAGAATCACACAGCGGGGGCGGGGCCTTGCGACGAAGCGTGCGTCTCCCAAAAAAAAAAAAAAAAAAGGGGGTGGGTGGGGTGTGTGTTGGGGGCGCGTGTTGAAAAAGAGGAGTGCTGCCAAAGTTTGGGTCAGATCGGCTCGTGGAGTAAAGCAGTCAAGAGACTTGGACTAGAGTTAGCCACACGGTCCCCACGCGAAGGACACGAGAGCTGTACACTGCCAACCTTTGCCTCTCCTTATTGCCCCACTGACTGAAGCTGCACTCGTCCTCTCCATCCATCTGTCCATCCATCCATCACTTTAAGACGTGCTGTCAGCGAAGATGGAGACTACGACCATCACCACCACCACCACGCAGAACGCCTTCACCTTTGGACTTACCGAAAGACGCGCCAGCATCACCCTGCACGCACCGGCGCAAGACTGCACGGTCCCCGCAGTAGCGCACCCCAACAGCAGCAGCAGCGCGTCCGGTTACCAAAGCAAAACCAAGGTGCTGAAGAGACAGCGCTCCAGTTCCCCAGAGCTGCTGCGATGCAAGCGGCGTCTGAGCTTCAACGGCCTGGGCTACTCCATCCCACAGCAGCAGCCCGTGGCCGTGGCCCGGCGGAACGAAAGAGAGAGGAACCGGGTCAAGCAGGTCAACATGGGTTTCCAGACGCTGCGCCAGCATGTGCCCAACGGCGCGGCCAATAAGAAGATGAGCAAAGTGGAAACCCTGAGGTCTGCAGTGGAGTACATTAGAGCTTTACAGCAACTTCTGGACGAACACGACGCCGTGTCCGCTGCTTTCCAGTGCGGACTGCCCTCACCCACACTTTCCAACAGCTACTCTGCAGACCCGGAGTCACCTCATTCCACCTACTCATCAGATGAAGGCGGCTACGAGCCCCTGAGCTCAGAGGAACAGGAGCTGTTGGACTTTACCACCTGGTTTGACAGGTACTGAGACTGACAGCATGGAAACAACACAGCAGGGTCTGTGCGTAAAAGTGTTGTCTTTTTTCAGACTTGTAGACATCAGATCAGTCCCTGCCCTTAGAGCTCGGAGAGGATCTGTTGCCTCCCTCCCTCCCTCATCCAGGATGCTTCTGCAGGAGCAAAGCAATAGTATAAGAGAGGACAGGAGAGAGGGAGAGAAAGAAAGAAAGAGGGAGCAGCCGCCCCGAAGTCCCCACTAGAAGGAGGGAATTGGACACGTTGACGCGTGGAAGTAAAGAACTGTTGGTGTTATGTTTGAATAAGTGCAATTACTACGTGACACAGCAGGCTCTGCAGAGACGGTGCTGTAGTTCTAAAGGACTTGAGTGATGAATGCTTTTTAGCAGAGCAGGACTGCCTTCCTCAGCGTCCACGTCTTATGGAAAACAAAACAAAGATGATGCTCCGACCCACTCGAACTGTCCCTGATGTAGCTACCCCCTTTCATAACGAAATTGTATTATAATACAAATTGTTTAACATGAAGACATATTTTTGTACATTGAGACAATGTTCTTGAACATCAGTCACTGCCTCTTTCCATGATAGTGTTTGGACATAGCTGTCAGTGAGGCAGTGAGTGTGCATGTGTGAGATGAGTGACTGGACAGCAATATCATGGCTATTACCTGTGACAGATTGTAGTTTTTTCTAAGTAGGTGATAAGGAGACCTTCATTAATGTATGCACTTGTTCTCCATTTCCTGTAGCCTACAATGTACACACCCAATTTTAACAAATCTATTTTGTGTAAAACAAGTTTTATAAATAAAGATGAGTCTATTTATATTATACACTTTGCAGTGGTTTGCTTCTTTGTGTTTATCTGTAGGTGTATTTATGAACACACATAAGCCAGTGTATGTGTGAGACAGAGGGGTGTGTTGGTGGCAGTAATTGAGCAAACTGGGAGCTTCTATTCAAAGCCCCTGGATGACCTTTTCCCGACTTGGTTGGGCACGCGGGGGAAAATTGCGCAGCTGGGTGAGCACTCAATAACCATTATAGACGTGCACCTTCTACACCGCTTTGTCTGCATTGAGGACGGGGAGATTAATATTACGTTTCATGCATTGCATTGTTTCTTTTGCATACTCTGCCTTTACCCAATAGCCCAGAGGGCCTGGAGCGGTGAGAGGGAGAAGGGAGGAGGGATGCAATTCACTCCTCTCAAAGGGTATAGACACTTTGAAATACGGCCTGGGGAAAGTCAGCAAGACAATGAAACGGGTCAAAATTCTTATTGCCCGATTGAGATCAATCTAAATAAAACCTGGGGTTGTAGACTAGTTGTATCCCCAACTGTGTTTTTCATGTCGCACACAGCCCAATCAAAAAGCACATCTCCTCCGAAATGGGGAGCACAACGCCCCATTGTGAGCACCATTATGTGCGCCTTTGCGCCTCATTATACGAATTATAGAAGATCTTCTATTGTAAATAAACACTGATGCAAAATTTGGCGAGGCAGGAGGAGAAAAAACAAGTTGAATCTTAACTGGTGCTCTGTGTGGGAGTGGAAAATTAGGAACAAGAAAGGCTGAGTGAAGTTGATCTGTATTGTGTTGTAAATTATATGAAAACTAACAGAAAACAATGTCATTGAATAAGTTTGAGCTGCTGGGTCGGTTTATTATACAATTTAATTCCAGGACATGTATGATCATATGAAACATACAGAATATGTAGAAGATGATGTAGCATCTGAAAGTGTGCCACAACTGTGTGCTTTTCTTTCTGGATTTATTGACCTCTCTCTCTCTCTCTCTCTCTCTCTCTCTCTCTCTCTCTCTCTCTCTCACACACATACACACACACACACACACACACACACACACACACATTGCAGCCTGCAGGTGTGAGCCACGTGCCTGTACTTGGTGACAAAGGATCTGGCTCTCCTATTGGTTAATGGCTCGCGTATGCATGCACTTTGGTTAAAGCCAGTGACAAAATCAAACAAGTGATAAATGACATTAATTACGCTCTGCTTTATATCGTCCTACGTCACCAGGACTCAAAAAAGACAAATCAATGCTGATGAAAACCACCCCGCTGTTCCATTATGATGTGGTTGAAATGGTGTTTCTGAGGTCCTTCTGTGTCAGACAGAGGCCAGGGCACAGTCAAAATAAGCCCTGTCTCTTGTCCACAGAAAGATTGATATGCAATTTTCTCCTTAGCAATATAGGGAGGAGCAGGGGCTAAGACAGATTTACCCATGTCATTATGTCTGTGGGTCATTTGGACTTGGACAATACACAAGGGCAATATTAATTTTGGCCTAATTCAGTGCTGAATAACCAATCACATGCAGCTCATTTATGCATGCGTTTCAGTCCAAGTCATAATGTATGGTCAAACCATGGAAATGAGCCCACTCTTACACAGAACATAATATGACTAGTGCTAAAGGGGCAAAGAGTGGGGTGGTGTGAGGTCATCTGTTGCCCTGAGCACAGGCATCAGAGGGCTCCATGGATTCTCTTGCTGTTTTGCATAATCAGATGGCCATCTATTTTATGGTGTGTTGCAACTTGCACATTGTCGAACAAGTTCAACAGTTCCACTATAATCATGTTTGTTTCTGTGTTTCGTCCCCACCGGCAAAAACATTCATCAGTGTATATCCCACGACAGGAGCAATTTGGAGGTAGAATATTTACATGATAACAATCTAACTGACGCTGTTTTTAGAAATGCTTTGTTTTTCACTGTAGTCAAAATATGGAATTCAACAGGACTCATTTGTCATTATGTAAACTTTGCAAATTTAGCAAGAAATGCAACCATAAACATGGGTTTGCCTATTTTTATTTTGTGTGCTCTGCAATAAATATGTACACATAAAACAAATAGTGCTGGATTATATGGCTGCTCTAACATCAGTAAAGATGAAACTGCTATTTCAGTGTTTTTCAACCTTGGAGTCAGGACCCCACATGGGGTCGCCTGGAATTCAAATGGGGTCACCTGAAATTTCTAGTGATTGATAAAAATGAACGAAACTTACAAATAAAAAATATATAGTGAGTTGAGAGAGACAATCACAACACATAAAGGATTCTGTTGGGTCTCTGTAAACTTAATTTGATTCTGATTTGAATTGATAAAGCACTTTGTGACTCTGTGAAAAGTGCTCTATAAATAAAATTTACTTTACTTACTTTACTTACTTATAAAAGACATGACAAACTGAAGCTGAAACTGAAGCACTGTGGTACTGTTTATCTGTCAAACGTTCATTGTGGTCAGTTTCAGATGCTGCAGCTCTTTCATAATTCATAGTTTGAGTTCTTGTTTGTTCAGTATTAATTGTCAGCCTTGTAAATCACAGCTAGACTGACTGTACATATCCTGACCAAGGAAAATCAAATTCTCACTTTGTGCAGTAATCTACACCTGGCTTTTCTGCCCCCGTCCATAATATCCATCCGTCCATCCATCCATCCATCCATCCATCCATCCATCCATCCATCCATCCATCCATCCATCCATCCATCCATCCTTCCATCCATCCTTCCATCCATCCATTATCTGCAGCTTATCCGGGGCCAGGTCGCGGGGGCAACAGTCTAAGCAGGGATGCCCAGACTTCCCTCTCCCCAGACACCTCCTCCAGCTCTTCCAGGGGGACCCCAAGGCATTCCCAGGCCAGCCGAGAGACATAGTCCTGGGTCTTCCCCGAGGCCTCCTCCCGGTGGGACATGCCCGTCCATAATAATATACATTATATAGACTAAATGTTGTCTAAAATTTACATTTATTTGCAACATAGTATTATTATAACTATTACATGATCAAAAACAAATTAATTTTAGCAAAAAAAATGTTGCCGTTTTGAATTTATGGGGTCACCTGAAATTTGTGATGTAAAAATGGGGTCACGAGCCAAAAAAGGTTGAGAGCCACTGCGCTATTTAGTCATAATGACGAGAGTCAAGGGAAGCCTGTCATACTCATACAACACACAAGTTGCTACTGATACCGTTGTGTGTTGATAACATTTGATCCGTAACTGAATGCTGTGAATGTGTGATATGCATATGTGAGTCACTGCACAGTTTGAGGCTGTCATCTCAGAACCACTGCTGCAACAGGTGCAGGAAAAAGCCACATGTCAGCTAATGGCCCGACAACATGAAGAGAGCAGAGTTTGTCTTATGGCACATATGTGGGTGCTTCTATGAAACTGAGTACATTTTGGTATCTGGCACTTTGCCAGCTTTTTAGACCCAATAATAACAGAGAAATTTAGACATATTTCCCCCAGGATATACCTAATGATGACCTCAGATAAATGCAAAAAATTATACTCTTGCTCTGAGCCATCCCAAAATTAATGGATTTTTAATCAAATATTGGGGCCAAAAATAGGACCAAAATTGGGACATGAAAAGCTACCTAGGTGTCAGTGCATTTGATCTGGAAAACACAGCTTGAAATGGTCGTATAGACCACTATAAATAAAGACTCTGTGTTAAATTTGATGATCCTAGTGGTTTTTCTAACCCAGACATGCAGGTTTTTCATGAATCTCAGTCTCATTCCAGGTTTTGTATGTAACCCATCGTGTCCACTGGTGTTACATGCAGAACCTGCCTATTTAAACACAAATAAATCACAAACGATTTTGCAAAAGCGGTCATTTTTGTGAAATATTCTGCTTTGCATAATTAGTTCAATTCCCAAAACGTACCTGTGAGAGAACAAAAACATATTCAAAAAAACAGTAGCGTGTAATTCTCATGTCCTTTTTAACATATCACACACAGATTTTTGTATTAAAAATAATGTAAAATAATATAAAAATATGTTTTATCTGAAAAATAGTTTCTTTTATCTCAGTAAATATTTATTTTTAAAATAGACCCAAAGTCCTTCCAAACTTGCTTCATAACATTAGTCTGACAATTAACTATTTTGACAAATTAAAGTAATATTATCCATTTTATTTCAAGCTGCACTTTGTTTAACAGAACAGTAACAAGAATCTGTGCTTTCCATTACATGTAACTTAAATGGCATTGATCCAAGAAGCCATACATATTTAACCCATAAAGACCCAAACATCCGCTGGCAACCAAAATCATTTACCAATATTAAAAGTTAAATACCTGTTGATCCACTAATCCTATCAATACATGTAAATAATTGCTGTAAAATACAGTTTGTCATCTTTTCATGGTCATCAGATACGACGTGGACGTGGAAACACTGTCATCTTCTTCAACATTGATTCACCAGTAAAACCCATGGAGTTGGATCACTGACAGTGGATGGAGACACTTGTTTTATGTTCAGCTAATGATAGATTTTTACTGAAAACGTCACTATTTCTTCAGTTTTCTCTGTTTTGATATAATAATCCTCAAGTTTAATTTGAGCTTTTATGAACATCTACATGATCAGTGAATTAAATATAGGAAAATACGTGATTATCACTAAAAAAATGCAAAATACAGAGCATAATATTAGAACAAATGTTGATAAACCACTTTAAAAAAGGCTAAAAATTGAGAAAAATGCATTTGGAACTGCCACAAAAGTAGCACTGGGTCTTTATGGGTTAAGTTAATTTTCATCATCTTAGAAAAAACTTTTAAGAGTCTTTCTCTGCAAAGATGCTGATGTGACAAATGTAGTTCAGGAGATCAAATAAAGAACAGATCCGTGTTGATAGAGCAGTGATGCAGATGAAAGGAGTGATGTGCACAACCTTGAGCAATGCTTACAGAGGTGTTAATGTTTAAACAGACACAGACACGTTTATATTTAACAAAGGCTAAAAAACTTGCTGAACAAATTTGGAGTTGACTCTTTGACACATACACACACTGACCCATGCAGCTGTTTCAGACACAAATATTTTGACCCCTTAGCTGTCGATTGCATGAGATCTTAGGCGTGCAGGGGTATGTATTTTGTCCTGAGCCACCTATATAATGGCATCTAATGGTTATAGATTACCATGACTTTTAGTTTATTAGTTTAGTTGTAAGAATTAAGTGTTTTTCCTGTCATGCTCCATTGTGTATGGAATTTACAGGGGTTGGACAAAAGAATGGAAACACCTTAAAAAATCAACAAAATATAATTTAATATGGCGTAGGTCCGCCTTTTGCGGCAATTACAGCCTCAATTCTCCGAGGTATTGATTCATACAACTTGTGAATTGTTTCCAAAGGAATTTTAAGTCATTCTTACGTTAGAATACCCTCCAACTCTTTTAGAGACGATGGCGGTGGAAATCGACGTCTTACTTGAATCTCTGAAACTGACCATAAATGCTCAATAATGTTGAGGTCTGGGGACTGTGCCGACCATACGAGATGCTCAACTTCATTAGAATGTTCCTCATGCCATTCTTTAACAATTCTAGCTGTATGGATTGGGGCATTATCATCTTGAGGTGAAGGTGTTTCCATTATTTTGTCCAACCCCTGTAGATACTGTCTGAAGCGGTAGGTGCTGCTCAACACTTTTTTCATCATAAGAAGATTTTCTCCTGGAATTATTATTATTATTTTTTTTTTTGGTAAGAAACTTTCTGACGTGTTTTTCTGTAACGGAGATGTTAATGTACCTTGTGAGCACATAATGTGAATCAGTGGAATAGAATAGAATAGAATAGATCTTTATTGTCACTGTCACAGGAACAATGAAAATCAGTTTAGCAGCTCAGCTCAATTTAGCAGCAAAACACTTGGTGCAAAAAGGACTGTATAATAAAATAAAATGAAATAAAATAAAATAACTTAAAAGAAAATGAAATAAAATACAATAAAATAAAAAATATCACAGAGTAATAAGAAAAAGTAGGACTATGCAAAGGCTTCAGAATAAAATATTAAAGGTCCCATATTATGCAAATCTCACTTTGTGAAAGTTTTTTTTATAGTAGTGTGTGTTGCAGTAGCCTCATTATGAGGTTCGAATTTGAAAACTGTTTCCTCCCTGCCTTGCTACACCACATTTTGTGAAAATGCCTGCTCAAACGGCCGAGTTTGAGTTGGGTCCGCTTATGACGACATAAGCGGATTTAACTCCTCCCCCTGACTGTGCCCCCACCCTGCATGAAAAGGTGAGCCCCACCCTGGCAAAGTACCTCTTGGACAACAAACATGGCGAAGGCGAGACACGCAAGTTGTGGTGATGTTTATTGTGACAGTTTATTTTTGCTCCCCACTTCCGAGCCTCTCCGTAAAAAGTGGCTGGATTATATCTGTGATGGTCATGTACCAAACAACATTCCCAAACGCTTGTATGTGTGTGCCCGGCATTTCACGGACGAGTGTTTTTCGAACATGGGCCCATACAGCTCCGGCTTAGCACAAAGACTCCGAATCAAGAAGGATGTAGTACCAACGCTTCGTGACCCAAGTTACAAGTGTGGGAGATGTAAGTTCTTATTTTTTGTATCTTTACTGCATAACCCTACATTACGGATAAGCTGGTGGTTGTTGATGTGTACGTCTAACGTTAGCATGGCAGCTAACATAGTTGGGTTACTGCTGCTAACGTTTGCGTCCCCGTTAACATGCAAGAGCTAATAATATCAAGAGACATTCAACAGAACTACTTTGAACACGTGTCAGGTCCATGAACCCGACACAACACCGCCGTTTTCCGTCGGGGCTCAATCACGCCTCAAGGCAAAGAAAGCCAGTGTTTGGAAAGACGTCCTGTCTGAGACGTGTATTGTAGACGAGAGAGGGGCATTTCAGACAGCGCGTAGTACCGCTAGCGTAAGCCGCGTCCTCTCCCAGACTCGAGGGGGAGTGGGCGTGGACAGATGCGTTCATTTGCATACCCGGAAGCAGGCCCAGAAACAGCCTGTTCTGAGGAGGGCTGGTGAGAGTGACTTTTTCGACCGCTGAAACTCCGAACAAAGGATGTTTTTGGGCTTCTGAGACCTATATGACGTGACTGAAAAATAGCATAATATGGGACCTTTAATACACATGTCTTACTAAAGTAATGCTAGAACTCCTGAGATGAACAACATATACATAGAGAGTATACAAAACTAACTCTATACTACAGATGAGAGATATGTACAACAAATAGGATATATACAGTTAGTGGTAACGTTCATGCGTTGTGACTGTTACACTGAGGTAGGGTGAGTATTGCACTGTCCATTACTCTGGGGGTGGAGATGCTAATTGCTAATATCTTGAGTCCTATAGTTAAGTTGTGAAGGTTGTAATTCAGTTTCAAGTTGAGTTTTCCAATAGTGGGACAGATACTTGTAACTTTATCATTAAGGAAGTGAAAGTAATGTGTAACGTTGGATAAATGTGAGATGGGGATGGGGTTTAATAAGTTTTCTTCTTCCCACTCTGGTTTAAGCAATACATATTGAATTTATTTTGTTATAGTGTACATAGCAATTGCTATATTGTCTTGATCACCTTTATTATCTCCGCCACAGAGGTTATGTTTTTGCTGGCGTTGGTTTGTCTGTCTGTCTGTGTGCAAGATCATTCAAAAAGTTATGGATGGATTTGGATGAAAATGATCTCTCTTGGCAGAGGCCTGTGCTCTCTGAGTGCTTTTCTATTTTATTGATGTATTTGCTCTTATATTGGTTCCTTGTACACATAAAAATGTTTTGTTTTTTTCTTCTGCTTGAAACAAACAAATGAATGAATGAATAAATGCACTGGAAAAAATCCAAATCTTACCAAGTGTATTTTTCTCTTCTAGTCAAAATATCTCATCACACTTCAGATAGATAGATAGATAGATAGATAGAATGATAGAACGATAGCTAGAACGATAGCTAGAACGATAGAACGATAGATAGATAGATAGGTTATGACAGCAGTAAAAACACACTGACCTATCCCAACAAACAACCAGCAATGGAGACACAAGGTAAGAAATGATTTTAAAAAAAGAATAAAAGATATATGAAATATACAATATGTACAGTAAAAATAAGGTAAAATAATAGGATAAGACACCTGTAAGCATGCCCAGCATATAATAATTTATCGGTCAGCAAAATTAAAAAGTCTAATAGCAGCTGGCAGGAAGGACCTCCTGCTGTGCTCAGTCCTGGACCGAGGGGGAATCAGTGTGTGGCTGAAGGTGCTATCTTAGCAAGATAATTTTCACTTGTTCCCTTGACAGATTTTTGTGCTTGAATTAAGCAAAAAAAAAAAAAGTGCCAATGGAACAAGTGAAAATTATCTTGGTAGGATTTTTTGAAATAAGATTTTCAAGATCTTTTTTCTAAAAATAAGTTCTTATATCTCACTGAAAAGTTACTCTTTAGGTGATTATGTCTTATTTTAAGTGTGATGAGATATTTTGACTAGAAAAGATAAAAATACACTTGGTAAGATTTTGATTTTTGTAGTGTGAATACTTGAGTAATACATTGCTCCAAGTATCTGCTGAAGATGTTCTAAAGTTAAACTACAGTAATTGCTGTTGAATGGGTTTAATACCTGGATTAAAACAAGACCTTCTGTTCCCATAAGAGCCACCAGGCCAGTGAGTCCTGATTTCATTTTTTTCCCCACTCAGTGCATCTAAATATCCTTCAGCCACTCCTGTTAAGCACATCTAAATATCATATAGCCAATACTGTAATTCCCTTTGCGGCTGAAGCCTGTAGATGTCTTATCTGCACAAGCCACTTTCACACAAAAAAGTCAATCATTGGTCTCATGTTTTTCCTTTATCTTTCCTTAAGCGCAAATCTTTATTTCTTTTCAAATGAACAGAACAAAAAAAAAAAAGGAGTTTGAATGCGTGCAGCTCAGCACTTTTAACTGACACCTCTGTATGTTTGAAAAGGCCCTAAACTTCAGACGACCCAACAGAGGAGGATCCAGGCCCAGGCCTGAAGGGTGGAGGGAGAGAGGAGGTGGGCATGTGCGGTGGGGTGGAGGTGGCGGGGGCTGTGATTTGCATGGGCCATTGTGCTGCACAAGTTTGGGTGCTTTTTTTTTGGCCTGGGCCCTTTTGGCCATTTACTTCCACTCTGGCTGGCTGTGGCGGGCTGTGAATAGTCTCTGCTCGGAGGAGACACAAAGGCGCTTTTGTGCTACGGCCGCACCATATTCATCATGTAATGCCTGTAAGACAAATCTGATTGGACGTCTCTGTCACTTTGATGTGGGTCCAGAGTGCGAGTGGCCCTGAGATTGCTAACTTCACTCTCTATTGCCTATTCTGCAGCATTGATATGGGGGTGGAGGCAGGGATTCAGGAGGAGAAGTGGCTGAGGGAGAGAAGGAGGAGGGAAAAGGGAGAGAAGGCAGGGGGTAGTCCTCATTATTTGCAGGAGCAAATTCATAATAAATTTCCCCATTCTACAAAACCGGGTCGAGATGATTGACACTACTTTACGCCAGGCTGAACAAAAGCCCTGATTTAAGCAGAATACCAAATGAATGGGGTGAGCGTGGACTCAATTCAAACAATTTTAATCTCTCCCTGTCCTCCGTTATTTCTCCTCTCCTCCTCTCTCCCCCTTTCCCTCACACTTACCCCCTTTTTTCAACTCCAACTCTCCTGCCTCTTTTGTCCGGAGCATTCTCATTTTACAGGGTAATTCTACTCCAACGGATGTGCTAATTGTGCTGGGTTAAACTGGATGCTGGTGGACTCCTGTGATACAGAGCTTATTCTTGCCTAATGACTGTAATGATGGTTCAGAGAGCCTGCAGCCTGAAGTGGAGAGCTTGCACAGAGCTGGAGAGGGATGTGTTTTTTTTTTTTTTTCCCCTATCGCTTGTGTGGCTCATGGTGACCAAAGCCTGAGCTAATATTTGGAGTTAGGTGAAGGAAAGAGGGTGAAGATTTAACTGATAGTATTGAATTTTGACATAAAATGATGCCTTGAATGGTGGATCATGTGTTCCAAGATGGGAAGATTCCAATCAGTGTTGGAAGATACATAAAAAATATCAAAACAGCAATGTAAAAATACTTATATTAGCAGTAAAATGCAGTTACAGAGCTGATATTAAAGTACTGTTGAATCTCTCTGACTGATCTAGAAATCAGATTAATAGTGAAGCATGAGTGTTAGAGCTACCTGGATCTACTGTGGAGTTTGAACTACTTTATTTCATGTTTTCTTGAGAAAGACACCAAATAAATCTGAGAGTTCATCTAATAATCAATAGATGAAGAAAAAAAGTTATGACACACAAATCTATTTTCAGTTTTGTGTTGCTCTATTGGATGATTTTAACATTCAGTGAAATGAAAGATTGAGAATTTTAGGTCAAAAATCATTATTTCATGGAGATGTTAACTCATAGAGGGCTGAAATGTGAATCAACTGCACACCGTTTGTGCTCTTTATTTATGTTTTTTTATTTTTGTAATATTTGTCTGATGTAGTGAATTGGAAGTATAGTAACTTATAATGGAAATACCCAGGAGTAAGTACTGTACCTCCAATGTGTTCTTAAATTCTTGATTAAATGCAATTAGTTACATTCAGTGCTTATAACAGTGGTGCTGGACTTGTACTAGATATACTAGACTGGGGCAGCATCAGAATATAGTCATTATCATACAAATAAAAGAAAGGAAAAACACTAGAAATAGATAGAAGGCCATAGATTACACTGGTCTACAAATTTTCTTTTTTTTTCTTCTTTTTTTTTTTTAGAACTGATCTGCTTCAGAGATTAAATGTGCTAAATGTTACGTATTTTAATAAGATTAATTGGAAAACAAATGACAAAAGTGCTGTTTTGCTGATGTTTTCAAGGTATATGATGAAGTGTTATTACACATGTATATTGGTTTATGTACATTTATACAATAGATTTATAAATCTTCCACTAGATAGAACCTATAAAGTCAATGTTTCAGACAATGTTTTGAAGTAGATCTAGTAGCTCTGAGACAAATATTCCTTTGGGGTTAAACCCATTCTCTTGTTAATTCTTGAATTTCATATTTTGACCCAAGACTGTATCTTGGAAACTTCAGCCATCCAACATTTTTGACTTGATTTTTCTTTATCAGTGACTCAGACATCACCTTGAACTTCCCAAACCAAAAACGAATCGATTGAAAAATTGTGTCATTTACAGGGCCTCCAGTCTATGGAATAAGTTACCTTCATACATCAAACACACTAAAAGCTTACTTTCTTTTAAAAAAACACTCAAACAGGAACTACTCAAGGAAATACAGTAATGCAAATGATTGTTTTGACTCTCACATTCCAAGTTGCTGTGAAGATAAAAGTTTAAATGTTTTAAGGTTTATGTGTTGATATGAAATTTCAGCTGGCTGATGATAACAATGAATTGCAAACTTCTTTTTATTTATGTATGTATCTTGTAACTGTATCTGTATTTTAACGGACCCCAAGAAGAGTAGCAACCACAATAAACAATAAACAAATGTGTTAAAATTTCACTCCTTTTATTCTGGAAACATTTTACTCATAGACTAGTTAGAATCTTCTGTACTGAGTATAAGAGACTTCAGAGCATCAGAGAGAAATGACAAGGAATTAGACATAAGAAATAGTGTGGAAAATGCAAATTACAAAAACAAAGCAGTGATATTGATATTGACTTGTATTATTATGTAGACAGTATAGACACGACATATTTCATGTTTTATCTACATAGGTAAACCCTGCCTTCACCTATAGGTAGGTGGGATAGGTTCCAACATCCCTGAGACCCTCTCAAGAACAAAGCAACAAATTCACAAATGGATGAGACAGAAGCAGTTAGGTCTCATAATGAGTTAAAATACTGAAATAGCTGCATGATTTAAAACAGGTGGTGTGTGATGAAAGTATAGTCCTTTAGGAAAAAGATGGGATGAGACTCGCCAGTTTGTCAGTAAACATATGACAAAGTTATTGAGATGTTTAAATAAATAATGCTCTGGATAGTCCACCGTCTCCTTCAGGACCTAACCTTTAGTGTTGGAAACAAACTGAACAAAAATAAAAAAGGAATTTGCCAGGTTTTTGTCTTTACAATCCACCTTTTAGTTTGAGCCTGCGTCCAGTGGTTAATACATAATTAACATCTTATGACGCTTCGCAATGGCCTCAGCTGAAACTAAAAACTATGATTTTCACCAAGCCTCTACATTAAGACAAAATCTACTTTTAGCATGTGTATGTGAGTCCCCACCTGGATTTAACTGAGTGAACAGGTGGGTGCCTTCCACTGGATGGTTCCCACAGTGATCACTATGTTTTCAGCTGCAACAAGTTCTTTAACTCAGACTGATGCAGTGAGTAGCTTCTCATTATTTAACCCATAAAGGCCCAAAGATCCATCAAAGACCAAAAGCATCACAACTTTTTAATACCTGTTGATCCACTAATCCTAACAGTCCATGTAAATAATTGGTGTAAAATACAGTTTGTCATCTTTTATGGTCATCAGATATGACCCATTTGGACGTTCAGAGGTTCCATAGTGAACGTGGAAACAGCGTCTTTTTCTGCAACGTTGATTCACCAGTAAAACCCATGGAGTTGGATCAGTGACAATGGATGGAGACACTTGGTTTATGTTTATTTAATGATAGATTTGGCTGGAAAAGTCACTTTTTCTGCAGTTTTCTCTGTTTCTCATATAATAGCCCTCAACTTTAATCTGACCTTTTATGAACATCCATATGATCAGTCAATTAAATGTAGAAAAATACCAGATTTATGCAGATAAAATCTAAAATGCAGAGGATAATATTGTAATACATAGTGATAAATCACTTAACCCTATAACTGTAAAAGTATCATATTTGATACATGAGTTTTGAAGCCTTCTACATGATCAGTGTGATATTTTTTTTTCTTGAAAAACCTGATGTATACAATTAGATACATGTAATACACAGATAATCCACCAGGGGGGAGGAATTTTTTCACCAGAGGCCTTTCCAGTGACACTACAAGACTGTCATTAATGAGGAAGGAGGCAGAACTTTACAATTTTGAAAAGGAATTACCAATTTGTTAGACATGTTTGTGTTATATAATGTTTTTGTTTGTTTAAAAATAATAATATTTGAGCATTAAGACCTGATGTATGAAACATGATACAAAATTGAAACTCATACATGGAAATGGATATTTGAGAAAAAAAACTTTTTTTGGTTGTTCAGAAGGACCAATAAAGACTCCAGTTTCAAAGAACTGGAATTTTTTGTCAGTGATTTAATGGTTCAGGATTTACAGGATTAAGAAAGGATAGATGTAGAGAAAATTTCATTTGGGAACTGACAGAAAAGCACTGGGTCTTTATGGATTAAACAACCATCAGCTTGATAGAGACCATAAATACTCGACAATGCCAGGATTCACTGGGGTCACCAGACTTGGGAAGGAGTGGAGAAGACTTAATGCTAAGGTCTGACTCTCCCAATATCGTCACAAGCTTCAGGTCAAACATCAACGCAATGACAGCTGTAAAAAATGTGAAATTGGTTGTGACATCGCATAAGCATTGGGCAAAAAAATATATACTGACATTACTACATGTTTTTTTGGCTGGACAGTACAGTCGCAGAAAAAAATTATTAGACCACCCCTTGTTTTCTTCAATTTCTTGTTCATTTTAATGCCTGGTACAACTGAAGGTACATTTGTTTGGACAAATATAATGATAACAACAAAAATAGCTCATAAGAGTTTAATTTCAGAGCTGATATCTAAACATTTTCCATGTTTTCTTGATAATAACCAAAATCACTTCAGTTCTTACATCAATAGCTATGGCATTGTACTGACAAAAACAGTGCTTTTAGGCATTCCATGTTTTCTTTTCTGTCTGTTGTAGTCACATGATACACATAGGAGTTAATACTTGATTGCATAACCATTGTTTTTGATGACTTTTGATGGTCTAATAATTTTTTCCGTGACTATGAAAGTTGAGGGTTATTACATCAGAAACAGAGGAAACTGAAGAAAAACAGTTACTTTTTCAACAAAATCTATCATTAATTGAACAGAAAACAAGTGTCTCCATTTACTGTCATTGATCCAACTCTATGGTTTTTACTGGTGAATCAATGTTGCAGAAGATGACGGTGTTTCCACGTTCACTACGGAGCCTCTGAACGTCCAAATGGGTCATATCTGATGACCATGAAAAGATAACAAACTGTATTTTACACCACTTATTTTACATGTATTGATATGATTATTGGATCAACAGGTATTAAACAGTTTAGATCAATAAAAGACTTTGGACGTTTGGGTTTTTATGGGTTAAAGACAAAAAGATATGATTAAATTTCCATTGCCTGAACCTGAAAATTACAAGAGTTGGAATGCAAGCTATATCTCTGGGAACAACCCCCCAGATTTTATGAAATAAAGGCAAAACCAGGTCTGTATCTGTCACTGACACATTACGATGGCGACTATGTTAATAAAAGCTCAGATTAAGTTGAGGGTTATTATATCAGAAACAGAGGAAACTGAAGGAAAAAAGTTACTTTTTCAACAAAATCTATCATTAAATGAACAGAAAACAAGTCTGTCCATCCAATGTCATTGATCCCACTCCATGAGTTTTATTTTTTTCCATGACTGTATATTCAATGTGCTAAGTCATGCTAGTGTTTTTTTCTCCTGTTGGGTCTCCATCAGTTGTGTCCTGTTCTGCCACATTTGTGCGTCAAAGTGTGTATATGTGATGACATCTGTTGTTAAGTCATTATTGGGAAAACAGCAACTCCCTTTAGCATCTTTTTAAAAAGGCGTTCTGTATGGGCTTGCTCTGTGTGTGTGTGGCTTTGTCTTTGACTGTGCATGTGTGTGTTTCAATAGCTTTTCTCCAATGCCGTGGTGTGATCAGGTGCATTCCTTCACTCAACAATATTTAGTAACATCTTAGAGTTGGTGTATATGCGGGCTGTTGTGCAAACCTGCCAATTGTCTGCATGTCAAAGGTCACTCCTTTAAACCCTGAATACGTCTTTTTTTTTTAACACTCATTACTAACAGAGCTTATTCACCTAACTCCACATACACACATAGTCATGTCCCAGGGTCCTTTGCAAGTTGGAGCCTGCCCCTGGAGAACCTGTTCGCAGTGACACACCATGGCTTCATCAGACTCTGACACGCATCGCCCTCAGCTTTAGATCACATGCTTCATTCTTCTATTGTTTGATCTAGACAGACAGTAGGACACTTAGATATTTTCTTTTATATGTCTTGTGAATATCTTTGCTTGACACAATAGACACGCTGTCTTTATGTTATCAAAGCTTAGTATACACTTGCTTCAGGTCATGAAAGACTTGTGTGTTAGGACTCTGAATGGAAACATGAAAGCACATGCAGGATTAGGATAAAAACAAGTCTAGTTCAGCTCGTTCAATAATGTTAAACCACAGTCTGATTTGTCACAGCCTTGATGTTGGGTACATTTTATTCACCGACACACATATTGTATCTGACTTTAGAAATAATTACTGGACCAGTGGGACAAAGTAAACATGTGCCATAAATGTGATATCAGGGTTTTGTTGTGTGGAAATGAGAGAAAAAACTGGCACAAAGACATGACCACATGACTTATCAGGTTCATAAATAGAACAAAACATACCAAAACCCAGTTTCTCTATAGCAACATACTGAATACGTTTTTTCATTTTCATTTAGCTTATTTCAGACACAAACGTATATACATACAAATACAAAACAGGGGAAAAAAGGAAAAACAGAAAAAGGAACAGTCCGATTAGGTTCATGTTGTCTACTTAAGGTATAAAGATTTCCTTTTCTTTCTTTTTTTTTTTTACCTTGTGTTTTTTACATTGACATGTTTCAGCTACAACCTGTGTCCTCAGAAGGGTCACTTAATGTTACGGTAACGTGTCATTCTCTGCTATTATTGGACCAGTGGGACAAAATAATCATGTGCCATAAATGTGCTATCAGGGTTTTGTTGTGTGGAAATGAGAGTTAAAAATACTGGCACAAACATGGCTTATTAGGAGCATAAATAGAATAAAAAAAACAAAAATGCAGTTTCTCTATAGCAACATACTGAATACGTTTTTTCATTTTCATTTAGTTTATTTCAGACACAAACGTAATACAAAACAGGGGAAAAAAGAAAAACAGAAAATGGAACAGTCTGATTAGGTTCATGCTGTCTACTTAAGGTATAAAGATTTCCTTTTCTTTCTTTCTTTTTTTTTTTTTTTTACCTTGTGTTTTTTACATTGGCATGTTTCGGTTATAACCTGTGTCCTCAGAAGGGTCACTTAATGTTACTGTGATGTGTCATTGTCAACTGTTATTGGACCAGTGGTACAAAGTAAACGTGCCATAAATGTGCTATCAGGGTTTTGTCGTGTGGAAATGACAGAAAAAAACTGGCACAAACACATGACTTATTAGGATCATAAATTGAAAAAACATACAAAAAAGCAGTTTCTCTATAGCAACATACTGAATAAGTTTTTTCAATTTCATTTAGTTTATGTCAGACACAACGTAATACAAAACGGGAAAAAAGAAAAACAGAAAATGGGACAGTCTAAGGCTAAAGACGTTCATTTTGTCTTCTGTTTATGTAAATATAGTTTTTTCTTTTGTTCAGACAAGGAATAGTTTTTAGTTTTTAGATGTTACATGCTTGACCAGCTGATAAATGACACGTCAGCAACACGTCGGATGACGCTTCTGAGGAAGACTGGAGTCACAGTCGAAACTGTCAAGCAGGTAACATCTAAAAACTAAAAACTATTCCTTGTCTGAACAAAAGAAAAAACTATATTTAAATGGAACAGTCTGATTAGGTTCATGCTGTCTACTTAAGGTATAAAGATTCCCTTTTCTTTCTTTTTTTTTTTTTTTTTTTTTACCTTGTGTTTTTTACATTGACACGTTTCAGCTACAACCTATTTCCTCAGAAGGGTCACTTAATGTTATTATGACGTGTCATTGTCAGCTATTATTGGACCAGTGGGACAAAGTAAACATGTGCCATAAATGTGCTGTCTTGGTTTTGTTGTGTGGAAATGAGAGTTTAAAAAAAAAAGGGTAAAAAAAAATATACACCCCTACAGACATATATATTTGTACACTACATACAGCCACAGAAAATGGAACAACTGTTGTGCCTGAAAGGGAATAGGAAGAAGCTACTGCCTGTCTGCCTTGCTTGTGCCTAACACTTTATAGACAATAAAAGAAAGAGTCTGTGGAAACAAATATGCACCCCACAAATATGCACACATTTACACCCATGTTGTATGTACCTCCCTTATAGACTACAATGTAATTACTATTTGTATGTATTAATTATCTATATACGTATATGTACAGTCGTATAAAAAATTATCAGTCCATCAAAAGTAATAAAAAACAATGGTTATACAATCAAATACTAACTCCTGTGTGTATCATGTGACTAAAACAGACAGAAAAGAAAACACGGAATGCCTAAAAGCACTGTTTTTGTCAGTACAGTGCCATAGATATTGATGTAAGAACTGAAGGGATTTTGGTTATTATCAAGAAAACATGGAAAATGTCTAGATATGAGCTCTGAAATTAAACTCTTATGAACTATTATTGTTGTTATCATTATATTTGTCCAAACAAATGTACCTTTAGTTGTACCAGGCATTAAAATGAACAAGAAATTGAAGAAAACAAGGATGGTCTAATAATTTTTTCCGTGACTGTATATACATACATACCAAATTATGTATACATCTATACACTAACCCACATCTGCCCTTCTATGTATATATCAGGGTAGAGACTGCGATCTGGTAGGATCGGCGATTCTACCAGTTGAGACTCCGATCATAGTCTCTACCAGTAGAAACTCCGATCAGAGTCTCTACTGGTAGAAACTCTGATCCTGCCAGTAGAAACTCCGATCGGGTTAGGGTTAGGGTTAGGGTTAGGGTTAGGGTCAGAGACTCTGATCAGAGTTTCTACTGGTAGAGACTACGATCGGAGTCTCTACTGGTAGAATCGCCGATCCTACCAGATCGCAGTCTCTACCCTGACATATATACAGACATACCCCCACACATAATACAATATAACAACCTGACAATCCAAGTAACTATCACACCTTTCCTTGAGCAATGTAGTGTCACATGGTTATTTCTTTTCACATTGTTTTGAATTTTCGAATGTGTGGACACCACCTGAGGTCTACCCCCAACTCATTCCAAGTCACGAACACCTAACGTTGACAAGAAATCCAGAACCACTTAACCCTTAAAGGCCTAGAACAATTTTTATGACAACTTCCAAACAAAATTTGATCTACATTTAACCATTCCCAAGTGACTTATTATCATTTGTTTATCCTCTGCATTTAGCATTTTTCAGTGAAAATCAGGCATTTTTGGCTATATTTAGTTTACTGATGATCTAGATCAGGGGTCTCAAACATGCGGCCTGCCAAAGGTTCCAGTCTGGCCCGTGGGATGTTTTAGCAAAATCAAAAATTCCAGTCTTGAATTGAATTAAGCAAAAAAAAAAAAAAAAAAAAAAAAAAAAAGATTGAATTAAGGAAAAAATTTTGAATTACGCAAAAAAATCTTCAGTTAAGTAAAAAAAATCTTGAATTGAGCCAAAAATATCTTGAATTAAGCAAAAAAAATTTTTGCAAAAAATGTTGAATTAACAACTCAAATTTTTTTTCTTTGTTTTAGTGCAAAAATAACATTATATTATGAAAATATTTACATTTACAAACTATCATGTAACAATAAAATGTGAATAACCTGAACAAATAAGAACAACCTGAAATGTCTAAAGAAAATTAAGCACAATTTGAACTCTTTTCTGCCTGTTAGTAAGTGTTTAGTGTCTTTGTAGATCTGATCCATAATGCACATGTAAAAATGATAAGTTGAGGCAGAATATTGTTAAAATTGCACTTATTTTTCTTAAGAAATTTCATTTATTTCAGGTTATTCACATCTTTTTTTGTTTAGATAGTTTATGAAAGTAAGTATTTTCAAGATTCAATGTTTTTTTTTTTCTTTACACTAAAACAAAGACAAAAGTTTGGAGTCATTATTTCTAGGTTATTATGCTATTATTTTACTGGTCCAGCCCATTTCAAATCAAATTTAGCTGAATGTGGCCCCTGAACTAAAATGAGTTTGAGACCCCTGATCTAGATGTTCTTAAAAGATCAGAGTAAATTCATTCATTGTATCTAAACAGAGAAAACTGTGGAAAAAGTTACTTTTGCAGCAAAACATATCGTCAACTGAACATAAAGCAAACATTTACAACTACCCTACTACACTACTTTCATGTAATTTTTTATTGTTTTTTTTTTTTACCTTGTTACTGTCCTTCATGTATCTTTATGCTGAGTTCTTGCAACTCGTTTCCAATGCAGTTTTTCTGTAAATGGCAAATAAACTGATTCTGCGTGGGTTTTATTGGTCAATCAATGATGCGAAAAATGACTGTGTTTCTAAGTTCACTACGGAGCCTCTGAATGTTGAAATAGGAGACATTTGATGCAACTTAAAAGCAGAGAAACTGCATTTTACCTGAATTATTTACATGTTTACATAGGATTAGTGGTTCAAATGTTATTAAGCATTTAGATCAGCAGTTGCAGGTGGCTTTTTGGGTCTTTAAGGGTTAATATTCTATGAAAAGAATTCTGGAAATGGCAAATAAACTGATTCTCCATGGGTTTTATTGGTGAATGAATGGTGCAAAAAATTACTGTGTTTCTAAGTTCACTACGGAGCCTCTGAATGTTCAAATAGGAGACTTTTTTTTTTTTTTTTTTTAACTTTATAGAACTTTTCAACATTTATAAAACTTTTCATTTCAGAAGTATGACATTTATAATTTCAAGCAATGTATTTATAATACAAAGATTGACACTAGATATGATAAACAAACAGAACCCAAGGCAAAACAAAACAAAACAACAACAACAAAAAAAAGGGCAATACAAACAAGACACACATAAAGACAGTCGAGACAGTGCATTCTGGTACCATTAAAGGAGGAGAGAAAGTAAATAAACAAAACAAAACAGGTCAATAACAATATAAACACTTAAAATGTTTTTAAAGTTCCAGGCCAGGTAACATATTCACACAGTGTAAAAGAGGCTCCCATATTTTATAAAATTTATTGATAGAGTTATTTAGGATGCACCTAATTTTTTCTGACTTTATATTAAGCATGATGTCTCTAATCCATTGATTGTGTGTCAAATAGGAGACATTTGATGCAACTTAAAAGCAGAGAAACTGCATTTTACCTGAATTATTTACATGTTTGCATAGGGTTAGTGGTTCAAATGTTATTAAGCATTTAGATCAGCAGTTGCAGGTGGCTTTTTGGGTCTTTGAGGGTTAATATTCTATGAAAAGAATATCAAAAGGTCATGTTGAAAGGTTGTCTAATTGGAAAACACAGGCGGTCTAATAACTATTTCCAGTACATCGCTATAATTTATTAATCTGTTCCATTAATTATTCTTCCCTTTTCCCTTTCTATGCCTGTTCCCTTACATGAGTAATGCTTATGAACACAAAAAACCTTCCAACAGGTTGGGAAACATTGACTTTTTCCCTGTTTTTCCTCTTGCGCTGCTCCTGGAATGTTAAGGACAACAAATTTAACAACCTGATTTGCATGAGAGCAACGGAACTAAACACCCATGCCAACTGTTTCATTTGTGTAACAGCCCAATATCAGATAGAATAAGACGTTGAAATTGGTGTTATTTGTATCCCCCCCACGCCCTCCCAGCACTCTCTTTCAAATACACGCACATACACACTCATGCACATATAAATACACACAAAATCCATAGCCCTAGGCCCCCTGCACCCCACAACCTATTATCAGCAGAGATGCCCTGGCTTATAGAGTCCTGCCCCCTCCCTAAAACAAGGTAAAGGGAGGATTAGTGAGCACCATTTAGGGCTTCTTTTAGGCCCCCATTTCATTTCATTAGCTTGTGACCTCTCCAGTTAATTATTTTGATCTGGCCAAAGGCTTGGGCTGCTTTTAATGATCCTGACTGACTCACCGCCCCCATCAGAATGCACAATACTTAACACACCCATTGAGGGCAAGAAATAGGGGAGTGAAAAGGAAAGAGGAGAGAAAAGAGAAAGATTGAAAGTGGCATTTACCAGTCACCGGTGGAGGCTGTATGGAAAAGGAAACCCTGTGATGGCAGGGTGGCGTTACGCCCTCAGACTTTTTTGTCAGAATATACCATTGTCCCTCATTGATGGAGTGGCTCTTCTTTTTGAACGGTGAAATCGTTGCAGAGCTTAAAGCAGATTTCAGTGAAAAAAGAAAGAAGAAAGAAAAGGGAATCCACTGCACCTCCTTCTTAAAAATAACAGTGATGAAGAAAAAGCCTTTAGAAATCGTTCATCAAAAGTGACATGAGACTGAGGTAGTGAGGCTACTGAGTCATCAAGACGTTACAGATATAACTTATCTATCTGTCACTTGTTGGATTAAAGGGAGAATAGATGAATGTTGGATGATAAATGGAGTATTTTCATCAAGTAATACTTAATGTTATCAACACAAAGTTCAAAATACAGCTGTTTAGATACGGCCATGTTGTTTCATGAGCTCCTCTATTTTCCTCTCCTCTCCTCTCCTCTCCTCTCCTCTCCTCTCCTCTCCTCTCCTCTCCTCTCCTCTCCTCTCCTCTCCTCTCCTCTCCTCTCCTCTCCTCTCCTCTCCTCTCCTCCTCCTGTCCTCTCCTGTCCTCTCCTCCTCCTCCTCTCCTTTCCACTCCTCATCACCTCTCCTCTCCTCCTCCTGTCCTCTCCTCTCCTCTCCTCCTCTTCTCGTCTCCTCTCCTCCTCTCCTCCCCCCCTCCTCTCCTCTCCTCCTCCCCTCCTCCTCTTCCTCCTCCCCCTCTCCTCTCCTCCTCCCCTCCTCCTCTTCCTCCTCCTCTGCTCTCCTCTCCTCCTCCTCCTCCTCTCCATCCACCTGTCTCCCTGTTCTTGCCGTGCTGTGCTAATTGCCTGTATTTGTTCATCCTGTGGGTGTTTGCGAAGGGATAGCTTCCGTTTACCCGTGGCCGCACAGCTCCATATTGAGTGTAAACACAATAAAAAAACATCTAAGCAGCTTGTGCTATTTAACAGCATATATGCATGAAGCCCAATTCATTTCTCATTTAAACCAAACAAGGTGATAAACAGTTTCAGAGGTGGGGCATCCTTACGGTCGGGTTAGTCTCATATTCCTGTCTTTCCTTCTTTGCGTTCTTTCTAAGTCTGTTTTTGTGCCTAGTGTTTGCTAGCAGCACTGCTGGCCAGTTTACTCTGTCTGGCTATGCATGTAAAGAGTGTCCCCTCTTTGTTCCAGCCTTGGGCCCACAGCCAAGCTCCCCCTTCAAAACTTAAGCCACACACACGCACACAGACACGCACACAGGACCCCACTCACCCCTTTTTACTCTGTTGCTCCCTCAAACAACTCACTCCCTCTCTCCCCTGTGCTGCCCTCAAATTGCACATAACAAAAAAGGAGGATAGAACCGCAGAGACAAGCATCACTTTAAAAAGCAGGTGTCCAGAACTTTCAGTGCTTGTCGATTTCAAATGGAGACCCTTTAACCTCTGTGCTTTTCTAGCTGGTGGCTGAGGTATCCAGTCAGAAGCCTAATCAGTCTCGTCTGACAATACTGGGAGGTTGAGGGCTGTCACTCCTTCTTTCAGACGGGGGCTCCAATGAAGCCGTGGCAGGGGAACCCCTGATTGATTAGTGCCTCTTTATTGAAGTGCATGTGTGTGCGAGCGAAAAATAGAGTGTGTGTCTATAGGGGCCCAGCCAGGAAGCTTTATTTAAATCCAGCCAGAGAGAGTACTATAATTATGACTTTTTCTTTCTGCTGGCCGGTTAAAGCTGACAGAGAGGGTTCTTATGGCTCACTTCACCCTCTCAGCCTCCAAAAGAGAGATTATTACTAACCCTAAGAGCCAGGGCCAGTCAGGCTCATCAGCACGGCTTTGCAGACTTGACGAAAAGGCCCAATCCAGATTGGACTGAAAAAAAAAAAAAACACAAAAAAACCAACAAGAGATGACTGGGACAACTTGCAGCGTAATCCCATTTCAACCTTATTTACTGATGTCAAGGGAGTGACAGTTTTTCTGCCTGGTATTTCAGTTGAATAAAACCAGACAACTATCTTGACAGGGAACCAGTTCACTTGCTACGCCTGGCATGCTTGGGTGTGTTGCCCCGCAAAAACAAATACACAAACACAGAAGCTCCAGCCGACTAGAGGTCAGATGAATTAGTACATTTTGGCTGCGCTTGTGTGGCCGTCCTAGTAGGAGGTCTTCCCTATTTTCTTTTCTCTCACTCTCGCTCTTTTTTTTTTTTTTTTTATCAGGTCATCCTCTATCAGTTCGTCTCTGAGTCCCCTTCTGTGAGTCACCACCATTACTGTCTGGTTCTATTGTTCACGGACAGCTCCTATCTGCTGACCATTTTGAGATGTGTCATTTGCTTTGTAGGTGGTATTGTACGTGTTCCCGTTAATTGCGTTGCTTGCAGATAACTAAGCAAACACATTCTGGTGCAGACAGCGAGGCAGAGGGGTCATGCGTAGGTAAGGAGAGTAATTGGGCTGCATTACGTTTTTTTAAAGAATGCTATAAAGTCACTAAAGAGAGGTTTCATCTAAGCATTGTAAATCTGTACCTTGGGCCAGACTAATAAAAGTGAAAGTGATTTATTTAAGGCAGGGCTGTAATAAAATGAAAGTAGGTTAATTGTCATTTGAAAAAGCCAACAAGAATATTTTATGCTTCATCAGGACTCTGCATTGTGGTTGGAGCTGCTCATTTGTTGATGTTAGTGACTCTATTTCAAGGTAACAGTAGTTAATGTTGCATAATTCTGTAGAGGAGCAGAGGTGAGCCATTGAAGAACATGGGAGTGAGCGTTTTTGGGATGTTCGGTGACAAAACCCTGACCTCTACAAGATGTTATCATGACACCAAGCAATTCAGAAAGTTAGTTGTTTAGAAACGTTGACAAGTGACTGGATCTGAGCACAACACAGGCTACAAATACAGCTTAACATAAGCACATCTGTTGTCCTTTTCCACACAATAACTAATTCAATGTTTGTTCACTGCAACCTTTCACACTCACAGAACACACTGGAAAAAAATCTAAATCTTACCAAGCATATTTTTCTCATTTCTATTCAAAATATCTCATCACACTAAAAATAACACATAATCACCTAAAGAATAAGTTTTCAGTGAGATATAAGAACTTATTTTTAAACAATAGATCTGGAAAATCTTATTTCAAGAAATCTTACCAAGATAATTTTCACTTGTTCCATTGACAGATTTTTTTTTTTTTTTTTTGCTTGAATTGAGCAAGAAAAAAAAAAAATAAAAAAAATAAAAAAATAAATAAATAAATGAAAATAAAATAAAAATTTAAATAAATAAATCTTTAATTAAGAAAAAAAATCTGCCAGTGGAAAAAGTGAAAATTATCTTGGTATGATTTCTTGAAATAAGATTTTCAAGATCTATTGTCTAAAAATAAGTTCTTATTGGAGAATAAGTTCTAAGGAGAAATGGGGGGACTGTTACACTGCAAAAATCTTATATTTCAAGAAATCTTACCAAGATAATTTTCACTTGTTCCATTGACAGATTTTTTTTTTTTTTTTGCTTAATTCAAGATTTTTTTTTTTCAAGGAAAAAAAAAACCTGTCATTGGAACAAGTGATAATTATCTTGGTAAGATTCCTTGAAATAAGATTTTCAAGATCCTTGTCTAAAAATAAGTTCTTATATCTCACTGAAAAGTTACTCTTTAGGTGATTATGTCTTATTTTAAGTGTGATGAGATGTTTTGACTAGAAATGAGAAAAATGCACTTGGTAAGATTTAGATTTTTTCCAGTGCAGAATCATGTCTTGAAGGCTTTCTTGGTTTTTAACAGTACTCAGAAATCTCAATCTACCAGCAAAATTTCCCACAAAATAAAAATTCTGACGCCACTCATGATCTAATATGTAACTTTGTGTGATGTGTAAACACCAAGTCATCATTGTACAAATACTGCAAGTTGACCAGCAAATAAACTTTACAAATAAACAATATTTGGATATTTAGAGATTTCACAATACCATGATTTTTAAGATGTCACTTTAACCTTTTCTTAACAAGGTTACTAAAGTTCTATATGTCGAAAAATATCTACACAAATGACTGTTCAATGATTTTTTTTCTATTCCTTATGACTGAAGTGGGTCTTAAAGACTCAGTGCTTAACCTTTTCAGACAGCAGAAGTCAGTCTGCGTCCATTCATCCCTGTGTTTTATGTGTTTTTGTGTGTGATGATGAGTCGCTTCACATTGTATTTGGACTGTTTTAACATGCACCCCCGGGTAGGTGAGACTTTAGTTTTCCTGACAGTGCCGCTGTTTACAGGTACAGTCGTATGAGGACACATGCATCCCATATCCTGGAGTCCTTCAACCATGCTGTGATGCCTTGTTCTTGCAGTCACGACATAACTCAACTCAGTTACTGTCACTCATCAATCCTGACTGATTAAAGTTTCTGAGTGATGTTTGTTCTTGTGGAACCACCACCACCAAAGTTTTGCTGTTGTACATTTCTGAAAATTACAGTTACATGCAATGCCATCGTAATGTGTCAGTGACAGATACAGACCTGGTTTTGCTTTTATTTCATAAAATCTGGGGGGTTGTTCCCAGAGATGTAGCTTGCATTCCAACTCTTGTAATTTTCAGGTTTAGGCAATGGAAATTTAATCATATCTTTTTGTCTTTTAACCCATAAAGACCCAAACATCCAAAGTCTTCTATTGATCTAAACTGTTTAATACCTGTTGATCCAATAATCCTATCAATATACATAAACTAACTGGTGTAAAATAGAGTTTTTCATCTTTTCACAGTCATCAGATATGACCCATTTGGACGTTCAGAGGCTCTGTAGTGAACGTGAAAACACCGTCATCTTCTACAACATTGATTCACCAGTAAAACCCATGGAGTTGGATCAGTGACAGTAAATGGAGACACTTGTTTTCTGTTCAATTAATGATAGATTTTGTTGAAAAAGGAACTTTTTTCTTCAGTTTCCTCTGTTTCTGAAATAATAACCCTCAACTTTCATAGTCATGGAAAAATTATTAGACCATCAAAAGTCATCAAAAACAATGGTTATGCAATCAAGTATTAACTCCTGTGTGTATCATGTGACTAAAAC
This sequence comes from Sphaeramia orbicularis, assembly GCF_902148855.1. Classification (NCBI taxonomy): domain Eukaryota; kingdom Metazoa; phylum Chordata; class Actinopteri; order Kurtiformes; family Apogonidae; genus Sphaeramia; species Sphaeramia orbicularis. The sequence continues at coordinate 20,907,039 of NC_043962.1, forward strand.
AGACAGAAAAGAAAACATGGAATGCCTAAAAGCACTGTTTTTTTCAGTATAATGCCATAGCTATTGACGTAAGAACTGAAGTGATTTCGCTTATTATCAAGAAAACATGGAAAATGGCTAGATATCAGCTCTGAAATTAAACTCTTATGAGCTATTTTTGTTGTTATCATTATATTTGTCCAAACAAATATACCTTTAGTTGTACAGGCATTAAACTAAACAAAAAATTGAAGAAAACAAGGGTGGTCTAATAATTTTTGTCCCGCGACTATACATGATCAGTAAATTAAATATAACAAAATACATGATTTTCACTGAAACAATGCAAAACACAGATGATGACATGACAATAAATGGTGATAAATCACTTCAGGAAGGATAAATGTAGAGGAAAAAAATCATATGACCACTGCAACAAAAGTAGTACTGGGTCTTTATAGGTTAACGTGATAATATATTTCCCTAAACCTAAATACAGCACATAAAAAGATGATTTCTAAATATGAATATGTTTGTTTCAGAAATGTCATTTGATTCTGTTGAATGGGTTGTGAATGGAGGCTGCATCTGTGCATAGTTTCCAAGTGATATTTGTTCTTCTTCTGCCATTACTGAAGACACTTCCTTTGTGACCACTTCCGTTGTGTTGTTCACGCTGTTTGTCTCATCGTTGCTTGAAGACTTGGCTTTTCTGGCAAAATTTGGAATATTGACTACTGATTTTGGACAAAGGACAATTGGATTTTGGATAAAGGAAATTGGAGTCAATCATTGGTTTGACCTCTGCCTAGTAAATTGCGACAATCTTGGAAAAGGACTGAAAGACCAGGAAAGGAGCTAGCGGAGCTAATAACATCACCGGTAATCAGCAGACTTAGCTAACAACTCACTAAGCTAATAACAACTGGCGTAACTGGTGAAAGTGAAAGATGCTAGAAATGCCAGCAAAAGCGTTGAAAGTGGAGATGAAGCCAGATGAAGAGTATGTGTTACTTAGTCACGTAACTGACTTAATACAACAGCAGAAGGATACGTTTATGGCTCTTCTTCAACAACAACAAGAAAACTTCAAAAGCTTCGTCCAAATCATTGTGGACTCTACAAACACCCGAACTGACGCAATAACACAGGATATACAAGAAGTCAAAGTGAGCCTGCAGTTCAACCTTTTATGTACCAGTACTTATATTTTGTTGCTTGATTTTTGTTTTGATTTCACTGTCTAAATGTTCAAAATAAAGATTTCAATCAATCAAACAATATTCAACAAGGTCTGAAAAACAAATGTTAATTTTTTTTAGGTATTTATAGCCCTTTAGACCAGCATCAGCATTTCCTGGTTAGAGTTTTTCAAATAGCTTTCCTGAAATGCAGTGCTTTCATCTTGACACATTTTTTCTTTTTTCTTGGAGTCAAGTAAAAGTGGATGGAGTGACAGATTCCAGAGTCAATATTTAGACTCAGGTAGAAAGCGCTCGCCTTTCTCCTCTCTGTGTTTTTGTTGCCCGCAGTGACAGTTTTTAGTCCATGCCGTCATTGTGAGCGAACAGGACAGACAAGTCTTGTCATTTGACTCCTGGGATTAACAGAAGCAAAGAGTGTAATCCTAACACTTTGAAGTGTGTAAGATCTCAGTGTCTTACATCACACAGAGCGCCAAAAGATCTACCGTCGTTTTTGATCTAAAGAAACTGAAGGCCTTCTTTCACCTTTGATCATCACTTGATTTTTTTTCCTTCCTTTTTCTTCATTGTGATAAATGGCATTTCTTAGAGAACTACAAAGAAATAAAGAAGAAAGACGTAAAAAGAGACTGTTTCACTGCATTCATTCAGTTTAATTATCTATCTCATAACAGAATGTCTTGCTTTGTTTGGGTTTTAGTTCATTTTAATGGCGTGTGGCAGCAGGTCTGCTTGGTTCACTATTAATCAGAGTTGTAGATAACACTTATTTTCTACATCCTTTTTATGTCTTGGCCAAGTATAGAGAATCCACTGGTAAACATGGAGGCGTTAATACACACACCTACACCTGCTTAAGCATTAACCATGTCTACCATAGGTGAATAAATGCACAGGTTCACACATAACTTCTCTATCTCCGAAACATGCACACACACACACCTGTGTTTAGTATGTCTTTTAGTTAGAGGGGGAAAATTCCGACATGAGCCCATTTATCAGGGGGAGAAGGCACGCGATTAGATATCGGCGATAAAGATTTTAAGTCAACATCCCGGCAGGTGTCAAGCGCTTTTTACTGCACACTAGTGTCTCCACTCCAGGGTCTTTATGGGCAATAAAGGATAAAACCCTTCTTTACTCCGTCCACCACTAATTCCCTTCGTTGGGCAGAGTCCAGCCTGGGGTTTTACACTGCACACCAGAGGAGAGGAAGGCAGCCTCTGAATGTCACAACTATTTACACTTCCCCAGCTAATATGTCCTTTTACAGTAGTACTGCATGTCATGTATTATGCTATATACCCTTACTTTAAACAGCAGTAACAAGTAATGTGTAAATAATATAATGGCCAAAGGATCATGATTGAACATGTTTAGAATGTAATTAAAGTTGGAATATCAAAGAGCTCTTTGATACAGAAGCATTGACAATATATTTTTATTCTGTGTATGTAAAGTCTGTTTTCAAGCTCATAAAACCTGTGCAGACACTGAGCACAGATGCCTCAGAGTAGCCTAGAACCATGTACTGTTTTTCTTGCTGTAACAAGTTCTTACTCATAAACTCCAGGTTCATGCAGTCACAACAATATGACATATAAAATTAAAACTATTAAAGGGGCTATGTGTAGTATTATTGCTTTCAAATATTAAAAATAGTCAATGATGTCAATGTACTGGATTTTACAGATATGATCTAAATGTGTTCACACCGATGGGCGGTCTGATTTATGTGACCACTGGAATCACTCTGTTGTTCTCCCACAGTAAGGAAAACTAATGCCTCGGGGCCTTTGACTGAACTCTTAGAAAGAGATGAGATGGGATAAGAACCACAACGACACAACTTTCAGAGTAAAAATAAAAGCAACAGAGAGATAAAAGCTAGTTTTTCACCACTGGACACAGCTTTAAATGAACAGAATGGAGTTTAATGCTCAAATCACTGCATTTCTGCGACACAGATGAGTTTGATTATGAGGCTTATGAAGGTATAAAGTTATTATATGACGTTCTTACATTTGCTAAATTTGTCATTTGTTGATCCACTGCTCAGACTTAATAGTGACAGTTCTGACCATGTTTGGATGATTCCAAACAGATCTTTAGTGCAGCTACTGACATCACGAAACATACCGATGACTCATAGTTTTATTGTAACTGTTTACTTTCTAAAAACAGAGCTAAGCTAACAGAAATATAATGCAAAATATCTACTTATGTGCACATTATAAAACACTGTTATTTTGACTGACTAATAATAACCGACAATGACTTGAAGAAAACTTGATAATGCCATAATACGGATGTGTGTAAACAATGGGCTGTATACTTTATTCAGTGAGTCATACAGTCTGTGTTTCATTGGGGATTTTGGTCCTCAGCGTGTTCTGGTGTGAATATCAGTACTACATATACCTCCTATGAGTGTAGAGCATGTCCACTGCCCTGTTTGGCTTTATGAAAGTTATCTAGAGTATCATAAGCCCCTTTTACACAGCACTTCTGTTACGGGAATATTTCCCCTTTATTCCGGAACAACATCTGTATAAATGAAATGGTGGATCATTTAGTCCCACCTCTGTAGCACCTCTGGAGGTAGTAACAGAGCCATGATAAAGGTGGAGCCATGATGAACGCTATGTAAAATGAACACTTCTCATTCCACAACCAAGGTGTGTCAGTTTGATGATGTATTGCATGTGCGACCCCCGTGCCAGAGGGATTAAAAATGAGCGTGGACCATGTACAGTAAACAAGCAAAACGACGTGACCAGAAAGATGTTGAACTGGGGAGATGCCGAGATCCGTGAGCTGTTGTCACTTCAGGCGTAGGACTCTATCCTGGGGCGCCATAAAGGGGGGTAAACATGAGAAATTCATAGGGCCCAGCATTTGTGGGGGGCCCAGTGGATACAGGTTAGAAGTTGTGAAAATTTCGTGTAAGGTCCACTGTATAATAGAGGTATAGAATTCAGAAGTCGGACATTGAAAGCATGTTTAGTTTCACTTTTGCTTCACCCCCAGCGTTAGTTACATCAGTTATGGACTGCAACCCCCCCCCCCCCCCCCCCCCCACTCTGAAAACTCTTTAAGATACTCAATTTTATAGAGGGCCCACATCGTTTAGCTTTCATGGGGCCCACAATTGCTAGTGGCGTCCCAGACTCTATCCATGCTAACATTTGTGGAATGGTGAAAGACTCTGGAGAGGTTAGCAGCACCGCTATGCTCGGGGTATTTCCAACACACAAGTTATACATAACCCTATATGCTGCACTGTGTCACCGCCCTTTTGATTCTGGAACGCAGGTCCTCTGTGTAAAAGTCCAGCCTGTCTCAACTCTGTTACTCCTTTGGCTTGGCTGTGGAAATTGGTCAATGGTGGCAAAAAGGTGGGATCACCATCTTACCTTTTTTCCGGGATCTCTGTCTAATGCCGCGTTTCCACTACGTGGTACTGGCTCGACTCGACTCGATTCGGCTGTTTTGCATTTCCATCATGAAAAAGGACCTGGAATCTGGTACCCGGTACTAGTTTTTTGGTATCACCTCCGAGGTTCATCACTGAGGTTCCAGGACATCACTAAAACGTGATGTGTAAACACTGCAGACCACTGATTGGTCAGAGAGTCATCTCTGTGACCCGCCATTTTACAAAAAACAGATGTGGAAGTTGACAGTAAATATAGCAGTAGGTTAATCCACATGATGACAGCCCGCAAGACTACACCATGGTTTGTCGAGGAGGTTCAGATGTAAAAATTTAGCTTGAGCTTGATGAGACAACATGCAATGAGCGAGTTTATCAGCAACTCTCTGAGCAGACAACACGGAAGTAATGCACTAGATCACTATAACGTCCAGGTACTCTAAAGTTGGTAGTATCCTGTAATGGAAATGGTCTCCAGGAATAGGACCTGGTACCCGAGTCGAGTCAAGCTGAGCCGAGTCAAGCCAAGTGGAGTCGAGCCAGTTCCACGTAGTGGAAATGCGGCACAAAAGTGGCTACAGTTCCATTTTGGTCCATTGTGTGGAATCTGTTGATGTGAAACACAGACAACAGCAAAAACTGACAGAAGAGTGTGTTTGTGTTTTAGACCAATGTTGCAAGAAGTGTACTACTGCAGGAATTGACAGAAATGTGTGTTTTGTGTTTGACCCAGAGGCGCCTGGTGTCACTGTAGTGATAAGTAATCTCCTTACAGCCATACAGGAATGTGTAATGTACTTTCACCTCTGCTGGTGGTGGTGGTGGTGGGGGGGGGGAGGGCAACATTCACTCACCTCAAAGACAGCAGAGAAGACCTCCAGCAGCCGTAGCATGTATGAACCTCCTGGTCATTATGAGTGTGACCTACTGCAAGAAGCCACTCCATCAGACCCTGACAGGGATGAAGCCCCAGGCTGTGGAATTAACTAAGTTAGCCATTCAGATGCTAGTCTGTGCAGCGAAAGGCAGGCATGGAGAATACACTCCATTTGTTCCCTGATCAATCAAAGTCCATTCCTGGCCTTCTTTTTGGTTTGGGATCAGACAATTAGGTTGGATTGTCTTCCTAGTGATCCAATCCTGTGATAGTTTCATCACAATAGACAACAGAAGAATGCCAGTTGGTTCTCCTGCAGGGATTCTTTACTGTATTGGACAATTACAGATGGATGGACAGCATGTACTGGGAGCTATTGTTACATAGTGGGGAGGTTGTCCTGCATCTGCTGCCCACTGGGACCTGTTACCACACCGACAGTCCAAAAAAAAGTTAATTCATTCAGGTATTGTTTGTATGTTGTAAACTGGTGGCTTAACATCTGAATACAATGATGCACATCCTTTAAATTGTTGTTTTAATCCATGTAGCCACCATTATTTCAGGTAATTTAGCTGTTTTAAAGACAATTTTGCATGTAAATAAATCACTTAGCACATCACAGTTCCTTTGTTTTCATCACCTAAATTTGTTTGGTGCAAACATAGCTGATAAATGTCAGTTCTGTCTAATATTTACCTCCTCTTTTCTTCTTTGTTTTTCCCTTCTTCTTGACCTCATTGAAGCACAAGGACTTTAAGACACATCCACGCACACGCTGTCTTGGTTCGTTTGTAAATAAGAGAGATACGTCTTTAATAGCTCCCTTCGAGATAGCAGAAGGAAAGAAGAGTAAATAGAAATATGATAAAGCAAAGAGGAACCAATAGCGGGTGGTCCTGTGTGCTGCCTTGGTTTACTCAGTGTTAAACCAATAAGATAATGCAGGGGACATACAGTCTGGACCTGCTCCATCCACAGACAGAGCTTGGAATGGGCAAAGTGTGGTCTTAATCCCTCCATCACTGGCTCTGATTTTCAGTTAGATAGCAGGGGCCAAGATATGTGTTTGTGTGTGTGCGAAGCTAGAAAACAGTGTTTACAGCGCCCATTTCATAGGCAGGTGTAACTTGAACGCAGACTGTGCAGCTCACTCTGAACTTTGCTCCACAGACCACAAGTGTTGTTTTTTGTCTTTTTATGGGACAGGTGAGACACAGTATGTACCAAGATGTTCAGTATGGTCAAGAAGTTTGAGGAAGAGACTCTAAAGGGGTCATATTTTGCTAAACCCACTTTTATTAGTCTTTGGTACATTGATTTGTGTATCTTTGGACCCTAATAGTTCCAAAAGTTTGAATTTGAACCCTCCAGGTGCTGCAAAGCTATTTTTATATTCATTCCTGCAAAAATCAATCAGATTTCTACAACCTGTTTCAATTCCTACTTAATTTGTTACATTTACAACTAGTTACGTCACAAGATTTGCACATATAAGGTCAAGACTTCTGACGAACATTTCTCCGAGTACGCCATAATTGTTTGTCAGCAGCAGCAGTTGTAGTAAAAACTGAAAATATGTCCAAACTTCGAGCAGATTACCTAAAATGTTCAGTTGTTGGTTGTATTAACAAACACAAGTGGTTAAACGGGACAGAAAGCACTGTCAACAACCTGGAGGGGGTGGAGCATGAAATGGGTCATTTGCATTTAAAGGGCCAGCGCTCAAAATGACCTTTCTGGTGTCATTACTCAGAAATAAGGTTGAAGATGGACCTGTGGAGTTGAATTAATGAAGAATTCAGACCCAAGCATAGCATTTACAGTTTATGTAGACCTGGGGTGCTGCTAGTAATTGTGGGCCCCCTAAAAGGTAAATGTTGTGGGTGGGCCCTTCATAAATTCAGTATGTTGTCGACTTGTCGGAGCGGGAAGTGAGGGGGAGGGGGGGGTACCACCAACCAATTGAAATAACAGGCAGGTTGTGACTGAGTTTTCTTACACCTATATCCTACATTACTGGCACTAACGTTCACCTGAATTGAATTGTCGGCGGTCTCAGAATTCGCAAACGTCCCCATGCACTGGGGCACCATAAAAGGGGGTTAAATGTGACAAATTTATGGGGCCCAGCATTTCTGGGGGGCTCATAGCGCAGTGGAGGGGGCCCAGTGATACAGTTTAGAAGTTGTGAAAATTTCGAGTAAGATCCGCTGTATAAGAGAGGAATAGAACCTGGAAGTTGGACATTTAAAGTACGTAAAGTTTACGTACTGACAAAAAAACAAACAAAAAAACACACACACACCCCACTGTTTTTTTGACAAATCGCACCCTTGGGGGTATGTACGTGGGGTAGGGCAGCAGTTATATACGCGGGGGTGCAGTTCAAAACTAACGTAACTAACGCTATCGTGAAGCAAAAGGTAAACGTAACTTATTTCTATGCCTCTATTATACAGCGGACCTACATGACATTTTCACAACTTCTAACCTGTATCCACTGGACATCCTCCACTGCTCTGTGGGCCCCCCAGAAAGGCTGGGTCCCATGAATTTGTCACATTTACCCCCCCCCTTCACGGCACCCCAGATATAGACCACAGGGAAATGTTTTAAAATGCATAATTCCATTTTAAAAAAAAGCAAAATATCTCTCCTTTAAGAGAAATGATTATGATAATAACAAAGCTGTTAAAACGTTGAAAAAGCAAATGTGGGAGCAGAAAAAGTGCTGATGTAAGATGTAATTTAAAACGGTCCTTATCAGCAACACCTCCGTACATCCATCATTACTGTGCCAACCATCACTCCGGAGGTGACCCCACCTACCCACAAGTCTTCTTCCTCGGATACCCAGTGGCTCAGCCCCGTTGAGTCGTGCTCCATTTCCCCTACACATTTAACCCTTCAGCGGTTCTCCTGTGCAACTGAGCGACTTATTAATTTGTGACCCCTGTAGAAGGAAACGAATTAAGTGGAGAGATTTAGTTTCAGGCCATGAGGAGGACAGAGTTCTTCAAGTTGTCGACCTTCGCAAAAAACTGACACATACCCACAGGATCAGGACTCTGGGGTTAGAACGGGAAAGATAAGAAATAAGAAAATAAAGACTACAGAGTTAGAATTAGATATGAGTTTTGTCTTCTGTTGGTGCATGTGATGTTGTTTTATTGTGAAAACCAGTGCAACATCCAATGTGATTCTTGGCGCTTTGCAGGTTTAATTTAGGAAATGTGTTTGCATGCATAATAAAGTAAAGCACTTGCTCAAACTTTGCATCCTCCGTGTGTGTTTGTCATGAATAGCTGAACGCCAGGTACACATTGAAAGGAAGAGTGTGTAACCTGTTGTCTGTCTGCAGCACACGCACTACACACAAACTACACACACACACACACACACATATACAAACAGTTTTCCCCAAACATCTAGGGAGTTTGTGTTGCTGTGCTTGCAAATCAAGACTCCCAAGTACCAAAACTATTTTCTTTTTGGAAGACAGAGCACAGGTCTTTGTTTATTCCCTGTTTCATTCAATTACCCCTCTTTGGTTTGTTTAACATTTTGTACCCATGATCTAATTTTTTGTTTGGTTGCTCTTCAGATCTGTAAATTAATACCTCAGCTGAGTGCAGAAGCTGCATGTGGTGTAGAATTCATTAAGCCTGCTTGTCCCCTGCGTGTGTGTGTGCGCATATCACAGAACGACGGCATCCCCGCAAAGAAAGTGTGAATGTGTGTGTGTGTGCGTGTGTGTGTACATGTGATGCTACGGTGAAAGGCACCATCTGTTCCATGTGACAGTAATGAAGTGAGGGGCATTGTGGTACAAAGCCTCAGACCCATTCATCACAGCTGTAGGCGCTCTAAGCATATTCCCCCTGTCTTATAGGGATACCTCTACACACACGCACATATGCTGTGGTTCCAAGTGTTTAGGGGACACATTGACTTACATTTATTTCCTGGAGACTTGCCCTAACTTTAGCCATAACGACACACCTTGCCCTCACACTTTATCTCACCCCGAACTTAAAGCAGTTCTCAACCTTCAGTTTATTGATCTAAATTCTGCTCTTATACAGAAGCTAAGTCCCCATAAGTGACCGTAGAAACTGTAGAAATATAACTAATGCATGACCACGCACACAACTGCAGTCTCACATGAATATATACATATTTGCTTAAATGGTGAGAATATGCAAAACTTTTAGAAAATTACGCAATGTGATCACAATTATTGACTCCTCGAATCCTCAACTGATGTATCAGACTGATCTCATGAAATGGCGTTGTATGTCACATCAGTTCTTATGGCATTTGGTGTGCTATATGTACACATTTTTATAATTTTGCGTGTTATTCAATGACATTTGATCGCTTGTCAATATACGCTAAGATCTCCAGTTTACATATCCATAACCCCTTACCCTAACCGCCAGTCATGTGGTATTTGACGTGGTGTGAACATACACATGGAAAGCTTATAATGTGTACAGATAATACACCATTCAAAAGTGGCGTGTTTTCTGTATGCAATTCATGATATCATGTTGCATATTTGCTTAAATGGTGAGAATATGCAAAACTTTTAGAAAATTACGCAATGTGATCACAATTATTGACTCCTCGAATTCTCTACTCATGTATCAGACTGATTTCATGAAATCGTGTTGTATGTCACGCCAGATCTTATGGCATTTGGCGTGCCATACGTATGCATTTTCATCCTTTCGAGTGTTATTCAACGCCATTTGACTACATGTTAATGTACGCCAAGATCTCCGGTTTACATATCCGTAACCACTAACCCTAACCCTAACCACTAATCACGTGGTATTTGACGCGGCGTGAACATACACGCGAAAAGCTCATAATGCGTACAGATAACACACCAATTCAAAGTGGCATGTTATCTGTACGCAATTCATGATATCACATTGCATGTTTGCTTAAATAGTCAGAATATGCAAAACTTTTAGAAAATTATGCAACGTGATCACAATTATTGACTCCTCGAATCCTCTACTGATGTATTATCATTGAGACCTTTTTTTTTTTTCTTTTACAACCTTTGTTTATTTGGAGTTTTGCAGAAATTGGGCAATACAAACACTGTATTATAGATGACAAAACAACTGAAAATGAACTGTTGCACAATTTCCATTTTTTTTTACTTTTTTTTTTTTGCATGTAGACAAAAACAAAACAAAGCAAAAAAGCAAACCCAAAAACAACTACACCAACCCTCTCTATTAACACACACAAAAAAAACAGCTTGGAAGGTTCACATTTAAATTAATGATGTATTATGGGTTAAACAATGTAAATTGCCAGACGGAAAAAAAGAAGAGGACCAGGCAGAAAAATTAACATAAAGGTCAATCTGGAACAAAGAGGAAATTAATTTTTTTTACTAGTTGAAACAAAGCATTCCAGATTTGTGAGAATTTATCAGCAGAGGCATGAAGTGTCATTCTAATTTTTTCCAATTTGTGGAATTACAGGACATCTCTGAGCCAATGTATGAAGGAAGAGATCAGTGAGATTTGACAGTGGTTTCATTTGCATGTTATCTGTCAAACCCAGTGCATTCTTTTGCTTGTCATAGTGTTGAAGGAACTGTCACGCCAGTTATTGTTGTGCAGGGTTCTCATGAATTACACAGTTACAACCTTGGGTTTCTGTTGTACTTGAGACTCTCATAAATCATTTGACACCTCATGTTTCAATAGCATGTGCCAAAATAAGACCCTTAGACAAGGATCTCGAAGTATGTGGCATTCCTATTGTGGTTTATTTGATTTTGTGTCATAATTTCACAATATGATGGAGATATACTTGACTTTATTTGAAGTACAGCAGGTTTTAGCTCCCACTGATTTAGTTTTGCTTATAAAAGCTCTTTTTTCCAGCTGTTTTTACAGGCTCAAATTAAAAAGTAATGATACAGTTTGTTTATTAGCAACAAATAAAATGTAAAACACCAGGAGACAACACGCTGTAGGGTTTAGGCGGATCTACAGAAACAATAGAAAGCTATAGACATTAACATCAACTCTGTACTGTAGTGTGATGGACTTGTTTATTACCCTCCTCCTGGTGAAAGTATGGCACTTAGATCTGTCTGTCTGTCTGTACTTGTGAGTCAAAAACTATGGCACATTTCAACTCAGTGTAGGTCTGCTCCACATCTCAGCCCTTATAAAGACACTATTGTTTGGAGGTTTCTTCATTACTGGATAATGGGGCACTGTTTGACCATTTTCTGAAATGAAGGCAATTATTGCTCTAAAAAAAAAAAAAAAAAAAGAAAAAAAAGTTCCCTCATTTCTTTTTTTTCATGTTTGACCTCTACTCAGTCAGATAATAGAAATGACATTGGCACTGGCAGTAAAATCCCATCAACTCCACAGGTAACTTCAAAATAATTAATGATAGAAATATTAATCCACACCTGTAAGTATAGCTGAAGACTCAAGGTGCTGATTTATAACAACTATGAATCTCTGAGTGAATTTACAACTATGATATATAGATATGATGATCTGAGGCTTTACTCACTCATCCAAGCAACAGTATTTTGATCCATTTGTTCTGTCAGTTAGAAGGTCTCTACTACTCCTTATTCTTCCTTAAAACTAGTCTTAATCTGCATCCGATCTGACATCTTTGGACTGTTTTTGTCATTTTCTAGGAAATTAAGGTAGCTATTCCTGTGAAAAAAGACCATATTTCCATTTCTGAATCTGCCACATATGATAGGTGTTGATACTACATAGTCTAATAATTGTACTGCAGAACTAACACTGAGATTGCATCCACTCAATCCACCTTAAACATAACTTATTCTGTGTTCCATGCAGCTCGTAACCTGTGTTTTTCCAACCTTCTACCAGTGAAAATGCACTGGAATGGAAGTCAAACCTGTGACGTCCCACTTGTGAACTCGTGCTACAATCTTTGTACTCCCAATTCCGAGTTCTGACATTACATAGCCCGTCGCCAAACAATGGTGGCCCCCATGGATGTGGTGTTTATGCAGATCGTTTATTAAAACAAGGTATTGCTCTAATGTTATTTATCTGCAAATGTTCTGCATAATCAGCAGCTACTGTAGTGTTAGCTAGTTTTCAGTCCATTGAGTGCAATAATAAATTAATACCAAATATGTATCCAAATATACAAATAACGTACTCTTCTCCACAGTTATGGTTTGTGTCCTAAATTAATTCCATACTGGACTAATATGTTTAAAACAGATAAGCTTCATATAGAGTTGAAGTTTTGGTTGTACTTGGAGCCTCGAATCAGTTTTCGCAATTTGACAAACACCACCGTCAACTGCTATCTTATGCACTTATTGTAGAAAAAAGCTTGTTTTGTTGTTCTGGAAAAGATCAGAAGTTCCTTCAGTTAAATTATGGATGGAAAGAAATGGTTAAACTCTTTCACCTGGAGAGAATCCGCTTCTCATTATTAAATAAACTACCCCAGTTTAATTAGATTTGGCATCACCTTCAACAATATATTGATAACTCAACCTGAATGTAATTAGAATTTATGTGGCCTCCCTTGGTGTGAAATGTTATAAGTCCTGGGAGGGCGGGGGGGGGGGAGTGTATGAGGGTAGTTAAATTGTGTGTTTGTCATGTTTGCTTTCCTCTGTTGTACTTTTGGTTTGTTCACTCCATTTATTTTTCAAAATGTGGACAAATTGTAATAATGGATGTTTTTGTAATTAACTCTTGACTGAAAAGATTGACTATACAAATATACAAATAATGTAACATAAAAGGTATAGCAGGTTCTCTCGCCTTATGCGCTGTTTTTCCTCCTGTTTGCCTCAAATAAGCAAAGAGCAAGAACCTCTGGGATGGAAATGACTGTAAATGAGCATAAGCCTCGTATGGTCCACAACGCTGGTTTGTTTACATCTGGTTTGTCTGATTTTGTTTGTTCCTTGTTTTTCGTGTGTTTGTCTTATCTTGTCTTATTGTTACTTTATTGTGTATTCATTTGTGTTGCCTTCAAGGACTTATAAACGTATGTACTTATTTATTTATTAATTTACTTTTCTGGTATGTCAGTATGGGTGTGTATGTGAGGATGATAAGTGAGGTTAATTACTTACAAAAGATCTAAGGGACTTGACTTTTCATATATTATGCTGATAGGAAGCTAAAGGATAGACTGTTGTGTGGAGAAGCAGTGGGATTAAATAAGTTATACTTCCTCCCACTCCTTTTCAAATGAGCAAATGAAGTCATGTATGTGTATAAGTTTTGTTTTTGTTTTTTTTCCATGACTTCTTACTACCTGTTTTATTTCTAAGGACTAAGTAAGATTACTTTGTCTTGTTGCATATTTGAAATAAACTAAACTAACTACACTGTAAGGCCAGACTTTGTATTTACTAAAATGCTTTAATTATGATGTACTTAAATGATTTAAGTTTTATTACATTATTATAAAATGTTAAATATGTTCTACTAATTTGTAGACATAGTCGAAAGTATGAAAAAGTTTAAGTTGAATGGAATTAAATCACTAAGTTTTAGTCATGACCACACCTTTTTATCTCCACATGTCATTGTGGGTATAGGGCATGTTGTTGAAAATGTGTTATTTTTTTGTGCAGGGGTTCAGCGGGGTTGTGGTGTTAGTGTTAATTGTGACTTAATGTGTGTATGGCAAAGTTTATTGGACTTTATGTGTTTGTTTTTGTATTTTTGTAGAGTTACACCATGAGTCAGAGCCATAGGAAGAACAATGGGTTTCTTGTTCATCCATTAGTCTTCTTGATTTATGCGAATCTTTATGCCTTGCCAATACCTGTACTGGCAAATTACGCTGAGGTATTTTCCTACTTAACTTCTATCCACTGTATGATATATCAAGTTGGGTAATTAAATAAAATGACTTATATTGCAAAAGATTTACATTTAAATAAACATGGAAGTGAGTCCAATGAACTGATGATATTAAGTTAATGATTATACAAAGCAATTGACATTGCAACAAATTTTAAGTTTAATTAACTTGGTATTTAGTGTGTTGCACTTAAAATAGCAGTTCCATTCAAATCAAGCATTTAAGTTTAATACACTCAAGTTTTCATTACTCATTACGTCAATTTTTTCAGGGAACCGGTTTACTCAAATTTTTTTAAGTAAACTCAACTTATCCGGTTTTACAGTGTACTACAATTCCTTGCGCTCAGGCAGTTTAGCGTGACTTGCCTGGAACTCTACAAAGTTGTGAGTCACGGCTTGAAGTTGTGACTTACGGGCTCAAAAACTTGCCTGGAACACAGCATCAGATGATCCAAATCCTTGTGGGGTGCTTTAAAGGCAAAAAAAAGACCCTGTGTTTCTATCAGTGAATTCACAACACAGTCTACATCAGTGTTTTTCAACCTTGGGGTCGGGACCCCATGTGGGGTCGCCTGGAATTCAAATGGGGTCGCCTGAAATTTCTAGTAATTGATAAAAATAAAAAAATAAAAAATACTAATAAAAAATATGTGAGTTGAGAGAGACAATGATACATAAGACATGACAAACTCTGAAGCTGAAACTGAAGCACTGTGGTTCTGTTTATCTTTCAAATGTTCATTGTGGTCAGTTTCAGATGCTGCAGCTCTTTCATAATTCATAGTTTGAGTTATTGTTTGTTCAGTATTAATTGTCAGCCTTGTAAATACAAGCTGGACTGACTGTACATATCCTGACCAAGGAAAATAAAATTCTCACTTTGTGCAGTAATCTACACCTGGCTTTTCTGCCTCTGTCCATAATAATATACATTATATAGACTAAATGTCATCTAAAATTAACATTTACTTGCTACATAGTATAGCAAACTATTACATGATCAAAAACAAATTAATTTTAGCAAAAAAAAAAAAAAGGTTGCATTTTGAATGTCTGGGGTCGCTAGAAATTTGTGATGTTAAAATGGGGTCACGAGTCAAAAAAGGTTGAGAACCACTGGATTATGTAGTCCCATTGGTCGATAGAAGAGGGTGAGGGTCTGTAATTTTGTGATTAGATTGTTTGATATGCAACAGCAGGAGAAACAGGCAAAAATAATAACTAATGACTAAATTTCATTGAACTCCGCTGGTTAATTCAGAAATCTATTGTGCCTGCTTTGTCTCCAACAGTCTTTCTATCATTCCCACACCAGCATCTGATCTGTTAGATAAACCAAGGCAGACCTCATCTCTGTGCAAATGATTAAAATCATTGTTCAAACATCAGCTGGAAACGCTTTATGCCCTTCTCTGTTTGACCAGACAGGGCTTTCCTAATGCCACCAACTCTAATATTGACTCTTACAGACTAATCCCTCAACGTCTTGCCTTGTCTCAGAACTGTGAATGCTGACATTAAACAGCCCATTTATCATATTTTCAGAGACTCGGCGGTGGTGTCTCCTCTCCGTATAGGCCCTCCCTCCTTCTCTTGCCCGCTGATTGTTTTGTCAGTGCCACAGTTCAATGCCAGTACGTACTTTCAGATTGGCTGTTTGGTTTAGACGTTCCCCTTTAGACGTACCCCTCCCGTCACTTCTGCCACCATGCTCGGCATCCCCCTGACGGACATACAATGAGGTTCATTCTATGCACTTGTTGCCCTCTCTCTGCATGAGTTGCTTGTGTGTCCTCTATCTTTACACTATATCAACACATGCTTTGTACATAACTGCCCTCTGTGACCTCGGACTGAGGCAGCTCTCTTCATGTGCCTCCCACACACACAAACACACAGACGCATTTGCATGTTTACATGACTACACATGCATTTGCTCTACTTAGATTGGGAATTTGTCTGTATGTGTGTTTAAAATAGTATGAGCGTCCTGTGGAATGTCAAACGTTTAGCTCTTCCCGTGTTCTCAAACTCTTATTCCGGTCCTGCAACCACCCCTCCATCCTCCAACTTCTTTCCTGCGAACAAAAAAGTAGACCTCTTTGACATTACAATAATTGAAATACAGTTCAATAATTTATATTACAGGATTCTGCTTAGAAAAAAAAAACTTAGAGCAGGGGTGTCAAACTCATTTTAGTTCAGGGGCCACATTCAGCTAAATTGATCTGAAGTGGGCCGAACCAGTAAAATAATAACATAAAAATATATAAATAATGTCAACTCCAAACTTTTTTCAGTGTTTTAGAGCGAATAAAGTAATTTTACATTATTAAAAGTTTTACATCTACAAACTATTCTTTCAAATGATGTGAATAACATTAACAAACTGAAAAAAAAGTGTAATTTTAACAATATTCTGCCTCAGTTTATCATTTACACATGTACATAACAACTTACAGATCACAGTGGATCTACAAATACACACAACATTTAATAACAGGCGGAATATTGTTAAAATTGTACTTATTTCTCTTTAGACATTTCAGGTTCATATTTGTTAACTTTTTTTTTTTTTTTTTCAAAATTATACTTTGTTTTAGTGTAAATACATGAAAATATTTACATTTACAAAGAGAAAAATTTGGAGTTGTCATTATTTATATGTTATTATGATAGTATTTTACAAGTCCTGCCCACTTGAGATTGAATTTGTCTGAATGTGGAACCTGAACTAAAAGGATTGTTAACATCTTAGTGTAATTTTTGCATTTCACAAATTCATCCCAAGGGCCGGACAGGACCCTTTGGCAGGCCGGATTTGGATGTTTGACACCTGTGACTTAAAGGAACCATTAAAAATGTTGCCAGAAAGGGAAGACAGAAAACTATTCACCTGTTAATCACCACAAACCAGAACAGAGTGGCACATTTGCAGTTTTACAGAGTGAATTCATGCACAAAAAGAAGTTATAAAGTCATTGTTGTCACTTGCAGTTTTACAAATTGCTCCTTACATCTTTTAATGGTCCTGCATCTCTTGGTCTGTTGTGGGCGAGTTTAATTCTGCTCTCTTCATCACCCTCCTTCACTCCTCGACCCGCCCTCTCTCCTCTCCGCCTCCTCCTTCTTCTTATTTACAGGGTTGCTGGTGTGCCTCATGCTCTGTATAGGGCCCCACTTTGCATTTCCCTGCCTATCAGAGAGCTTGTGTGTGTCTGTATGTATAGGAACCCCCCTTCTCCTGTTAGCTGAAAGCGCAGAGACAGCGTCCCTCTCCTTCAGCCCTGAGGATAAGTCTACTATCATGCTAATGCCCATGTCCTGAGACTAATAGGTCCTTTTACACTGGAGGTTTTCATTCCCCTTGCCTCACTAAAGGGTTTAGTGCCAAGCCCCTTTCTCTCCTTCCTAAACTTTTAAACAGGATAAATATTTCTGTGATTCCTTCGCCTGGACGAAGGGTTTGGAGACCGTTCTTTGTATAATTGGCTCCAATGGCCTTGTTACGCTTTCTGTAAATACACCAGGCGAGATGCAGCAATGTACAATTAAAAAGGCTGATCAAAAAAGAGAGAGGGAGAGAAAGGATTGTACTGTGCATTTGTGTGAAACTATGTGCCCCTGCATTTTTGTGTTGTTTCTATGCATGTGGGTGTGTACGTATGTATGTATGTATGTACGTATGTATGCACTCGTGGTGATGCTGGAATGATTTAGATCATATTTTTAGCATTATTTGTGTAAATATACTTCAGGGCTGTCATTGCTTTTACGACAAATACTACAAATTTAATGAAAAATATGAATAGTGACACCATATATTTATTGTATATGATTTTACATCAAAAATATGCTGAGGACATGCATGTTGTCGCACTGTGTTGAACTTAAAAACCGAATGTAAAAATGCACCATTGTGTTTATTGCAAGTTTTGCTTGAAAGGCAGTACATCTGATACACTATTATTATTATTATTATTATTATTAAAAATTAGTGCGAACCATAATCAATTTTTGCTCAGTGGCTTGCCTTTATCCCCTTTTTTTTGTCTGTTTGTGTGCAGTATGTGTTGTTGTTGTTTGTTTTTCTTTTTGTAGATCTCAGTTCAGTTATGGTATTATGTTATCTGCAAGTTTTGTTTTTGTTTTTTTTTTACCTGCCAATGGGACTCGAGATGAAAATTAGCTATATGGCTATAATCTCTTGTGTTTATGTGTAAATGTTCATTAATGCAAACTTTGCCATTTTGAAAATGAATAAATCATTCATTCATTCATGATTTTTAGAAGTAATGAAGGAAAACAACATTAATAGATAGGTTTTGACTTAGCATACTCACTAGGGGTTCTGCAATATATCGCGATATTACATTTCACAACACTGTATCGCTATTAAAAAGTACTGTATCAATAATTTCAGATATTTATTCAAGGGCAGATATGGTGGAGGTCCTTTTTTATGTTTTGGTTTTCTTTGTTTATATCTTATTTATTATTATTTAACACTGTTTTATTAAACAATGGTTAGTTGAAGCATCCTAAAAGTACTTTTTACTGTCTGAGAGAGGCAGATGTTATTGTTGAGACAAATATTATGATGTTAGCTATGAACTAAGAGAATATGAACATTTGAGCTGGAGCTTAATCTGTTATGTCTGTAAAACATCATTTAAGCTTTAACAGAGGAACATTTTGTGATATAGCATCAGATCTTGTTGGGATCAAATAAAAATGTGTTTAGTATTTGTGCAGATTTCAGGTGTAATTCAATTCTTCCAGGGAATAATCTTTTTAAAAAAGAAACAAAATATTGCCTTCTTAACAGTATCATGATATGTCATGATATATTGTGATATATCATATCATGATCCTAGTATTGTGGTTTGTATTGTATCGCCAGATTCTTGCCAGTACTTGTTTACCTTGTAGAATATTTTCATGGAGCTGTTAAGTGTTCAAGAATATGAAATGAAATGTAGTTAAATGGTGTTACACAAGTTAACAGAATAGATTAAGACCTTCTCTGATAAAAACTGTTCATATTTATAACTGGAAGCACTCGGAGAGCGCAGACCTCCGCCAAGGCTGATCAGTGGCCCCCCCCGTGGGCCCCCCCACCCCCGATCACCACCAAAATTTAATCATTTCTTCCTTATCCCATTTCCAACAAACCCTGAAAATTTCATCCAAATCTGTCCGTAACTTTTTGAGTTATGTTGCACACTAACGATCAGTGCCCCCCCCCCGTGGGCCCCCGCCCCCCCCCCCGTGGGCCCCCGCCCCTCCGATCACCACCAAAATTTAATCATTTCTTCCTTATCCCATTTCCAACAAACCCTGAAAATTTCATCCAAATCTGTCCATAACTTTTTGAGTTATGTTGCACACTAACGATCAGTGCCCCCCCCCCCCCGTGGGCCCCCGCCCCTCCGATCACCACCAAATTTAATCATTTCTTCCTTATCCCATTTCCAACAAACCCTGAAAATTTCATCCAAATCTGTCCATAACTTTTTGAGTTATGTTGCACACTAACGGACAGACAAACAAACAAACAAACAAACAAAAACAAACAAACAAACAAACAAACAGACAAACAGACAAACAAACAAACCCTGGCAAAAACATAACCTCCTTGGCGGAGGTAACTAATACAATGTGTTCCAAATGTGATAATAATAGAAAATCTGGCAAATTCTATCCTAATCTAAAAGCTGAAACTGTATTTAAGTGAATTTATTTATATAAGCAATATTTTCACAGTACGGTGGTTTCATACATACAGCTGTAAATCTCATGGGATCAGGATTACTGTGACAACTACCACAATATGTAGATCCAACTCTATTGTTCCAAGGGAAGCCTTATGTTCACCGTCTGCAAAACTGTTGTGGACTTCTATAGACCATCACTCAGTGAGAACGTGGATTATGAACTGACAAATCAGCATAATAGTTTTTCTAATTAATTAATAATGAATTTTCAGCTGGAATGGGTGCTCTGTGCTCTGAACCAAATATGATAATGCCTTAACGCTGGCATTTGTGGATGTTACTGTAGTGCTTTACAAAGATTTTCCACAGTAATCCTGAGGGAACAGAGCTTTTACTCACTGAAATATATTAAGAATCTTTGAATTTTTTTTTCTGTTCTGCACTGTAGGGACTGTACTATGCTAATCTGGTCCTGTATTTCTTTGAGGAACAGTGTTGTTAGCATCTCGATATTTTTTTTTGTGCATTTTTTTTTAAACTGCTGATCTTTGCACTATATTTTTGTGCCGTAAGTGTTAGATCTTTCCCGGATGTTGCTCTGGTGCCGAATCAGGATTGCAAATCACATTATTTCATCATTTTAACTAATTAGTCCTAACTTGCACAAGATGTCACATTCCTACATTGAAAGTCAAAGTAAATTTCAAGTCAAAGTAAATTCAAAGTATTTTTCAAAAAAATTTTCCCCTTTGTTTTTCTTAATGAGGCCAGCATCCTCATTTTTAAATCTGATGTTCATGGACCCCATCAGTTTCACTGCAAATTATTTGGTTCTTACCATGATTTAAAAAAAAAAAACACTTAAATTTAGAAGTATTAGATAATTACCCCGCCCCCTGAAGGGGAGGCAAGGGGTACTGTTTTTGGTTCGGTTAGTTTAACACTCTAGCAGCAAAACTGTTGGTTGAATTCATACCAAATTGACTTTATAGATTGCCGGTGACCCAGAATAGACATGATTACATTTTGGGAACAGTAGGTCAAAGTTCACATTTTTTATGAATTTTTAGAATCTTTTTTTGTCCTCCCATTTACTGATAATGGCTAATAATAGATTTCAAATGTCTATAAAAAACATCAATTTTGTTTCTATTTTCTTCAAACTTGGCACATATATAGAGGCAATTGATATGCTGACATCACCACACACAGAGATTTTTTTATTTTTTATTTTTTGATTAATTCAAGATTTTTTTGCTTGAATTAAGCCAAAAAATCTTAATTAAGCAAAGAAAAAAATCTGAATTAAGCCAAAAAAAATCTTAAATCAAGCAAAGAAAATCTGAATTAAGCAAAAAAAAAAAAAAAAATCTTGAATTAAGCAAAAAAGAAAAAAAAAATCTGCATTAAGCAAAAAAAAATAAAAAAAATCTTGAATTAAGCAAAAAAAAAAAAAACTAAATTAAACAACAAAAAAAAGTTGAATTAAGCAAAAAAGAAAATTGGAATTAAGAAAAAAAAAAAAATCTGCCAACGGAACAAGTGAAAATTATCTTGGTAAGATTCCTTGAAATAAGAAATTCAACATCTATTGTCTGAAAATAAGTTCTTATATCTCTCGGAAAAGTTACTCTTTAGGTGATTATGTCTTATTTTAAGTGTGATGAGATATTTTAACTAGAAATGAGAAAAATACACTTGGGAAGATTTGGATTTTTGGACTAGTAACAGTCCCTCTGATTTCTTCCTAGTCTTCAGAAAAACTGAGCATCATCCCAAAGAAAGGGATGAGTGTTGGAGCATGTTGAGTATTTATTATGTTTTGGGTTTTGCTTATCTCACTGTACAGTAAACAAACAGACAAGGTGTTGGCAGCAGACAGTCAGTGTAGGCCAACTACTGCGTCCTGTTGTGTGTGTGAAGTATCCAGACACACACACACACACACACACACACACACACACACACACACACACACACACACACACACACACACACACAAAAGACCATGACTAGATGTAAAAAGTGCCACTGTCAGTGTTTGTATTTACATCAAGCGTGAAGAACAAGTCTGATACTGGTTTCAGCAACCACTTTGCATCTAACTGAACAGAGCTGGGAAGATCCATATCAGTTTTTTTCACGTTGTTATTCTAATTTAACCACTGCTTCTCTTGGGATCATCTTCTCAAAATCTACATTTGGCATGTACCCAAATATATCCATGTAGTCATCTTTATGACTTATGAGTTTTATATGTCACAGCTGTGAAAAATGATTGAACTTAAAGGAATGTATTATTTTAGTGGTAGTGTGATTTATGAGCCCGTGGCAGCAGGTTCATGTAGAGTTATATAATCTATTAGTAACTGAAATAGAACTTAAATATCACAAAGGCTCTTAGAAGGAGTACAAAAACATAATTATCTGGGTTTGTCTTACAATAATGTTCGTGTCTATGTGCTGTCCTTTCATATATCATCTATCTGAAATACTGTTAGCGGTTAAAGGCATTCTATTGCTGTAATTTGGCGTTGGATGAGACAGACAGGTCCGATCATGTCTCAGTGCTCAGGAGAGAATGAAAGTAGCTTGGAGCAGAGGTGGTTTAGTTGAGGAGAGAAAATAAGCACAAACATTTTTTTTTTTTTTTTTTTAATGCAGCCATTGTTTATTATTCAAACTCAGTTCTGTTCACTCTGTATAAAAGTGAAATACCCTGTTTCATGCTCAAGACTACACTGCAAAAATCCAAATCTTAAGTGTATTTTTCTCATTACTAGTCAAAATATCTCATCACACTTAAAATAAGACATAATCACCTAAAGAGTAACTTGTCAGTGAGATATAAGAACTTATTTTTAGACAATAGATCTTGAAAATGTTATTTCAAGAAATCTTACCAAGATAATGTTCACTTGCTCTACTGGCAAATTATTTATTTATTTATTTATTTATTTGCTTAACCCTGTTTAGCCTGAACCATTATATCACTGACAGAAAATTCCAGTTCTTTGAAACTGGAGCCTTTATTGGTCCTTCTGAACAATCAAAAATTTCTTTTTTCAAATATCAGTTTCCATGTATGAGTTTCAGTTTTGTATCATATTTGATACATTGGGTCTCAATGCTGAAATATCATTATTTTTGAACAAACAAAAACATAATATAACACAAACATGTCTAACAAATTGGTAATTCCTTTTCAAATTTGGCAAACTTCTGCCTCCTTCCTCATTAATGACAATCTTGTAGTGTCACTGGAGAGGCCTCTGGTGAATGAATTCCTCCCCCCTGGTGGATTATCCATGCATTGCATGTATCTAATTGTATACATCAGGTTTTTCAGAAAAAAAAATGACACTGGTCATATACAGGGCTTCAAAACTCATGTATCAAATATGATTTGTTTGGCGTTACAGGGTTAGTTCAAGATATTTTTTTTGCTTAATTCAAGCAAAAAAATCTGCCAATGGCACAAGTATCTTGGTAAGAGTTCTTGAAATAAGATTTTCAAGATCTATTGTCTAAAAATAAATTCTTATATCTCACTGAAAAGTTACTCTTTAGGTGATTATGTCTTATTTTAAGTGTGATGTGATATTTTGACTAGAAATGAAAAAAATACACTTGGGAAGATTTAGACTTTTTCCAGTGTGTGGCCTGTTTTCCAGTATTAAGGTGCATTAGCGTGAGGGCGATGGCTCACAGGGCCTCAAACCGTGTCCCACTTCACTGATTCACACTGTCAGATTCTGTATGTTTACAAGTCTACAGTACCTCTTCTGTCCTTATGGATAAAGACACCTTCCAGGTCTCATCCTTTCACTCTCTGACGGAAGAATGCGTGCCCTGAGCTCTCAAAAGAGAAGGGACGAGTCGATGCATTCTGACAGCTCCGTCAAGCAAGAAATGGCTGCTGGCTGTCCCTAAAACTGCTGCACAGCGCCCCCCCACTCCACCCCACTCCTGTTCATACATCTAAAATCATGTACATGTATGCATTCATGCATATGCATATGTCAGGTTTGGTCTTTTGCTCAGTAAATGATCAAAACTTTACTTTACTTGTTAACACTTTTCCCTTTCACAATTTCATTTGACACACGCCTATTTCTATATTTGATATCTACTTTCATATTTCATGTTTTATACACAGCTTTGTTGGTCTATTTCTTAGTCTGTTATTTCTTCATGACAGATTGCTTCTACTACCAACTGTAGAATCTAAAGAGGTATTATTTAGAAGAAACAGTACAATCAGTGCTACTTTTGTGGCAGTCCCTAAATGATTTTTTCTTCTCTGTTTAACCTTTCTTACATGATTTATTATCATTTATTATGATAAATTTATTATTATTTATTTATGATTTATTATTATCCTCTACATTTTGTGTTTTTTCCAGTATAAACCAGGTATTTTCCTATATTCAATTCATAGATGTTCATTAAAGCTCTTATTAGAGTTCAGGGTTTTTATATGAGAAACAAAGAAAACTGAAGAAAAAGTGACCTTTTCAGCAAAATCTATCATTAACTGAACATAAACCAAGTGTCTCCATCCACTGTCATTTATCAAACTGCATGGGTTTTACTGGTGAATCAGCGTTGTAGAAGATGACAGTGTTTCCACATTCACTACAGAGCCTCTGAACGTCCAAATGGGTCATATCTGATGACCAGGAAAAGATAACAAACTGTATTTTACACCAAATATTTACATGTATTAATAGGATTAGTGGATCAGAAGATATTAGACATTTTAGATCAGATAGTTTTGATCACCGGCAGATGGTTGGGCCTTTTTTCCTTGATTTACTTTTTATTGAAAAGTTTTAACAACACTAACACAACAAAAACATAAAGAACACAGACCATCTTCTCATCAAGAACTAAAGTCAAAACCAAGGAAAATAGGCACAAACCATGTTTAACAGATGAGAGGAAAAAGTGAGGGTTACAATACATGCACATATGTATACAAATAAAAAAAAGCAAAGGAAAAATACTTTACTGTTTTTTCAACATTTTAGTAATTTGTGATTGATAAGGGGATCAACGGGTATTAAACATTTACATCGACAGTGGATGTTTGGGTCTTTATGGGTTAATATTTGTTGATCAAATGATTTTTCTTCTAAATAATGGTGTAAAGTAATGGGATAATATACAACAAAATAGTCTGTATTTTCTAAATAAACAAGGATGATGATGCAGGAGATCGAAGGATTTTGATCTTGAACGTGTTAATGACCAACTTGTTGAACATTTCCGTGGATCACGGAACATGAGCAATTGCTTAAATATACAAATGAGGGAATATCTTCTGGAAGAATGGCGTTTCCTTCCTCCAGTGGAGTTCACAGACGTGTAGAATCAATGCTAAGTCATATTGAATCACTTCTGACATGCTGTTTTTTTCCCTGATTTATCACCTACGTGCATATAATACAGTCATGGAATTGACTGTTACTTTATG